>NC_046658.1:133665370-133666943 GCF_010883055.1 Belonocnema kinseyi | reverse complement strand
TCACCTTTTGTTTTTTGGCTGCAGGTTCACCACGCTTGGTGACCCTTCCAGCACGTCGTGTAACAGGCATTTTAGTTTCAGTCAGTACTCAAGGTGTAATATAGAAAACTTAATATCAGTCGATTGTTTCTGTTTTCCTTGTTATTTAATTACTCATTGTATCGCAATTATGTATTTAAAAAATAAATAAAAATTTTAATTCTTAAAAATAAAATGTCATTACACTTGATTTTTATTATTTAGGATGATTATAATCCTCCTTGTGAGATTTATAAATTTCAGCAAATGTCCATTTTTATTGACAGGTCATTTCAAAATATTGAATAATTTAGTTATTAAAACTCGAATTCTTAGATGAAATGCACAAAATCCCAAGAGAATTAGTTATAATTTTTAAAATCTTCAATTATATTTACAAAAATTTATTATTTTGGATTTTAAGATTCTTTTACTCTCTATTATAACCATGACTTTAGGGTTTAGTCATTTCTTAAAATCAGAATAGAACGTAAAGACTTTCAGTAAAAATTTGTTGGCATTTATACTTCATATTTTATAAGTTATAACAATCTCAAATAATTGATATTTCCTAATTTCCGATTAATTTTCTATTATCTTCCTGCCTTGAGAACTGCTAAACACCATTACTTAGAATTAAATATATTTATTTTCTTACTTTACCTCAATGTAGCAAAGGGGAGAATTTAATTTGTCTTATCACGACAATTTTCAACACTTCACTATTCACTGGAGGGGGGGGGGGTGATGGTCTTTTTGTCCTTTTCACAGCTGTGAAGCCTCTTAATGCTGAACTCTGGATGTCCGGATTTTTCATGAGTCCGGTGTCTCCATGTTGAATTCCTTGATCCGACCTCTGGATGCCCAAAATTCTCGGTGCTGAACTCTCGGTGCTGAACTCTCGGTGGTTCAAACTTTATCTAGACCTCTCCCAATTCCAGCACTCATGGGTCTTGAGCCTTAAATATAATCGTCCCAAGATTATCCACTTATACCGGGAAAGATTGAGGCGCTTGAACTTAATACAAAAATGTTTAAATTTTATTTTCCAATTTTATCAATTTGTAATTTTACATTACAAAAATGATATTTTTCACATTTTTAATTAAATTTCAGTTTAAGAATTAACACTTAATAATCCAACTTTAATTATTTTCACTAGTTTGACATGAACTTTAATTTTTATTCTGAAGAATTATTATTTTCTCTTGCCGCAGTAGCATTTTTGGCCTGATTTCCTTTTTCTTGTTGTTTCAAAAAAGCATCTAGTTGTTTCATTCCTTTAGGGATGTTTTTCTGGCTAGTTGGTGGTTGTAAGAATACTCTTTTACAGCCTCCTGGTTTCATAAAGAGTTTCCAGGCCTGGAGTCCGTCCATTTTAAATTTTAAATTGAAACTTTGTTCCCGCGGCGCAGCAATTCTCGCTACGCTGTCACCAAATGTTACCTTTCGAATCCACTGAATAATATAAAGAATTATTCTTTGATTGGTGGATTCCTTTTCTAGTCGTAAGGTTCGCTGCTGACTGGCGTTGATTTGAAAATCAACTACCGCG
>NC_046658.1:133664183-133665270 GCF_010883055.1 Belonocnema kinseyi | reverse complement strand
CCTGACCAATAGGAGCCCGCTAACGAATGCCGTAACGTATTAAGCTGACCACGTAGGCCCCGGCGTACGTGACTTTTAATAAGGCTACATTTTCATGTATACAATTTTATCTTATTAGGTATATTAAGCAAATTATTTTATCCTAAAATTAAAGAAGAAGAGAGAGAGAGAGAGAGAGAATGTTCAAGAATTCATACTAACACCCTAAATAACTTTAATAAGCAATTTCATAAAACAATTATTAATTTTTTATACGAATTTAAATTAACTCGTATCTAACGATAAAGAAAGTTTCTTCTTTATCGACTGAGATTATAAAATCAACGAGTTTAATCGACGGCAATACGCAAGCCGTCACACCTTATCCCTTATTTTAAAAGTTGTTTTATTATTCAATAATAGAAATAACTTTTATATTATTGAGAATTTCCTTATATTTTTTTTTTTGACAAGATTATCATGGAATTGTAATATGACGAAATTTGAATTCATTAAACATGACGGTATTGAGGGTCGGCTCTCTAGATTCCAGATCCATGGTGTATGACCGAGAAGAGGAGCGCGGGCATAGGGGCAAGTAATGAAGGCTAAGAAAACTGTCTGTTAAGACGTGTTGCTAAAAGGGCTAGTTTTGAAAATGGCCCTTTTTTTTAATATAAAAAAAAGAAAAATGTATAATCCCTTGTTTTCTTACTAGTGGTAACACCCAGTGTAAGAGTGTGTTAAGTGAAAGTGCAAGTTAGGGAGTTTTTAAAATGTTGTTTTTAAAGTTTGTTCAATTGAAATCCAAGAAATAAAATCGAGTTGATTTCCTTTATTTGAGATTTTGACATATTTGATATTTAATGTTTTCATGGCTGTCTTTAAAGCCAGTATAGCACTAAAAATAGAATTCAGGAATACTTTATCATCTTTTTTATTCATAACGACCATACGGAAGATATACCTATATTTTTAGAGTAAACCACGGTATCGCCTAACTTTTGTTGTTCCTTTTTAAAACTTTCTATATCAAATAACTGATTTTTCATTAATTCCTCATTATTTTCGGATTTTAAAAGTTCATCAGAGGACACAAAATAAGCAA
>NC_046658.1:133661809-133664083 GCF_010883055.1 Belonocnema kinseyi | reverse complement strand
TAAAGATGTTTATTCGCAAATTAGGGACAAAGATATTGCCACTTTAGAAAATGCTATTGCTCTTGCGAACCAAGCCGATCTCCAGTGGAAAAGTTGGAATAGCATTCACAAGAACGATGAAATGAAAATTTCAGAAAATTTAGGAAAAATCGAACGTACCGAAATTCCCAATAGGCGAGTCACATATATTGAAGGTAGAACTGAACAAAATTTTAATAATGAACAAACACGAAGACCCGTACAATGTTATGGATGCAATGAATTTGGACATATCCAACGTTATTGTAAAAATATAAAAAAAATTGTAAAAGAGAAAGAGAGAAAGAAATGTACTTATTGCAGTCTATCAAGTCATTTTATCCAAGATTGTAGATTTAAACAAAGACACGATAATGAACTTGAAACATTAAAGAGGAAACGCGAAGAGAATTTTTTAAACTCCCAGAATGGTCGTTGAAACGGAGAGCGAGCGACCCTTACACAAAATCAAATCGCGTCATCCTCCACCTCAAATCCCGAGAAGAAATAAATCAAACGCCAGTAATAATCCTAGAAAATTCTTCATTACTGGAAAAGGAAGTCACATTGTTAGTAGACACCGGGTCTAGTGTGAACCTTATAAAAGAAAATCTACTCAATCCTAATCTATGGATAAATAATAGACGAATTTATAATCTAATCGGAATTGGTGAAGATATTGTCCCTACCTTGAGCGAAGTCAAGTTAATAATCAAAAGCCTAGAAACCCCTTTCCAAGTCGTTTCTGGATCTTTTCCTATAGTGCAGGACGGAATTCTTGGTGTCGAAGCCTTGAAGCAGCACCGTGCAGTCTTAAATTTTGTTGACGATTGCCTTCACCTAGGAGATCAAGATTTTCCATTATTATCACATGCCATTGTTAAATTACCAGCAAGATCAAAAGCAATAGTTCAAATTATTCTAAAAAACACCACATTAGAACAAGGTTATATACCTAAAATATCTTGTGGTCACGGTATTTATAGTGGAGAATGTTTAACACGTAATTATGGAGGAATTGCAAAAATTTTAATGATAAATAGTACAAATGAGAGCATTCATTTAACTATTCCTCCCATAGACTTAGAAGAATATGACCTTGTGTCTTCTCCTGCTCTAATATCAGCCAAAAATAAAAATGATAAAATTATTGAAAAAACTTTTAGACTGGTAGAAATTCAGAAAATTGTAAATTTAAATGATTTAAATAAAGAAGGAATAGAGAGTTTGCTACCTTTATTTTTAGAATTTTCTAATCTTTTTAGACTACCTACAGATAAATTAGGGGCAACCAGTGTAACTAAACACAAAATAATAACAACCGATGAGAAACCTGTTAATATTAAACAATATAGGCACCCTCATATTCATAAAGATGACATTCGCAAGCAAACTGACGAATTACTTAATGCAGGTATAGTTAAACCCTCAGTTTCTCCCTATAATTCTCCTTTGTGGATTATTCCAAAAAAAACTGATTCCAAAGGTAATAAAAAATGGTGGATGTTCATTGATTATCGTGCTCTAAATGAAAAAACGGTCGCCGATGCCTACCCTCTTCCAAATATTACTGACATCTTGGATCAACTCGGAGGTGCCAGATATTTTTCTGTCATGGATCTTGCATCTGGATTTCACCAGATTCCCATGGATCCAGATTCACAATCCAAAACTGCCTTTTCAAGCCCTTTCTCCCACTTAGAATTTACTCGCATGCCATTCGGGTTGAAAAATGCCCCGGCAACCTTCCAACGAGTAATGGATCAAGTTCTTTCAGGCCTTCAAGGAATTGTACTCTTTGTCTACATGGACGATATCGTCGTCTATGCTCAAGACTTAGAGGAGCATGAAAAAAAAATAGATCTTTATTCACACGATTAAGAGACGCTGGTTTAACTCTTCAACCTGAAAAATGTCACTTTTTAAGGCGTGAGATAACATACTTAGGGCATATAATTACTCAAGAGGGTGTGAAACCAGATCCACAAAAGATAGAAGCAGTAAAAAAATTTCCTATTCCAAAAGGAAAAAAGAATATTAAGCAGTTTTTAGGGTTAGTAGGATATTATAGGCGGTTTATAGCTAACTTCGCTAAAAAATCAAAACCCCTAACTCAACTTTTAAAAAACAACGAAATCTTCCAATGGAAAGAAACAGAACAAAAAGCTTTCGAAATTCTCCGAGATTCTATCTGCTCTGAACCAATACTTCAGTACCCAGATTTCTCAAAAACATTTTTAGTAACAACAGACGCAT
>NC_046658.1:133628760-133661709 GCF_010883055.1 Belonocnema kinseyi | reverse complement strand
AACCGCGGTAGTTGATTTTCAAATCAACGCCAGTCAGCAGCGAACCTTACGACTAAAAAAGGAATCCACCAATCAAAGAATAATTCTTTATATTATTCAGTGCATCCGAAAGGTAGGACGTAAGACTAGGACCTAATATCTTTGCTTTAACCTAGATCCGCTCTCCTAATTTTGGGTTCTTTTCCTACTGCGCATACGTCGCGCCAAAAACTTGATTTGTTATTGTTTGCTTACTTATTTAAAATGATTAAATGTTCAAGAAAATTGTTAGCAACAAATAATACTTCTTAAATTATAAGAACTAATTCTTTGATTACAAAATAGACTTATTAATTAAAACTTAAAATTATAATTTGATATTTATTCCTTATGAATGAATAATCGATTTTTAAGTTTAAGAAAGCAATGCCTTTTTTATCGTAAATAGGAATTTAAAAAAGTTTTTATTCTCTTTAAGGCCATGTGACTCAAATACCTATATTACCGACCTCACTTTTTCAGTTTACCGAATTTTCTCTGAAAGCCCGAACTTTTTTTCTGAATAAAATTTCGGCCTCAAACTGCGAAAAATGCAAGAGCAGAAGTAAATTACGTTTATATAAGTTTTTTACATCTCTCAGACATTTTAAATATGAACATAAGTTCTTAGCTTCAAAAAATGTCAAGGTTACAAAGATAATATGTCAACAAATGGACCCACTTTTAATTTTCACGGAAATAATTTTTAGCGAAATTCCTACTTACATGAAATACATAAACATAGTTTATTGTCTTCTGATACAATTTTTAAAGATTCAGTCCGATATTTTACTTCCATAAAAAGTTCTTAGGTTAAAAAAAAATCATTAAACTGATGATGTGAGGTCGGTAATGTAGGTGTTTAAGTGTGTTACATGCCCTTAAAATTGTTATTTGTTTTAGACAGTAATAAATAATTACGAATAAAAAAACAAATGAATCATTTCAAATAAGAGCGCTAATGGTAACCAATCCAGTTGTTTACGCAACGCTTGCGCAATACGCAACGATCCCAAAATTGGGAGCGCTGCTCCGTGATGGCTGGAAAAACTAAACACATATCACTATCAGTGACACGAAAGCTGTCATTCTCACACGTATCTTCTGTAGTATCTTTCAACTTTAAACTCTTTTTTCGCTAATTTTTCTCTCTAAAAAAGAAACACACTAGATAATTTATGTCGACAGTTCCACACACAAATCTAACTTCCATCCTAAAAACAAAATCAACAGTGCTACTTTTTTTAATCCACATTTCCATAATACTGTGTCTTCCTATTGTTTAATGTCCTTTTTTATTAAACAAATTTGTTTAGATCTTATTAGCGATTTTGAAACTTGTGATTATTGCTCTACGTTCAATAATTTTAAGTAATCTTTTGAAGGTAAGGAGCCTTTCTGATCTGGAGTTTTTTAATTAATCAATTTAAGAACCTGACTCGTTGCAAAATCGATGTTTTTATTGTTTAAAAAATCGATCTGGATTGAAATGGTTAATTTTTGCCGCGGGTATGTATATAAGTCTCGACGAGCGATAAAGTGACTGCCAATTCGCACGAATGTTATCACTAACAATTAAATAAGTGACAATAAAACAGGTACATGATACCATGAATCAAGGTCGACCTTGATATTCGAAGTAATCTTCAGTGGATTCTGCGAGATGTTTGGTTGTCCTCGAGAAGCCGTAAGGGTTAAAGTAAAGGTAAATATTAAATTATATATAATAAAAAAAATTAACAGACTCTCAAAAACAAAGAACCGATTGGATAATTTGAATTGGAATAAATCCTTGGTGAATCCGCAATCTTTTTCGGCTATTTTCGGTAGCCACCGATTTAATACGATTTCAAGTTTAATGATTTATTTATTGACACGGGGCTGTTCAAAAACTGCGTCATGTGATCTTTAAAACTTTTTTCAAATCCAAAAACAGTGCATTCCATAAAATTATTCTTCTTGTTTGAAAATTCATCTTTTTGGTTAAATTTTGTTTTTTCTAATTACGTTATTTTGATATAAACTAGTTGATTTTTTTAAAAATTAAATTAAGGATTTTATTTTTGCTTAAAAATGTATCTTTTTTTATTTTCCAAATAAACCTTTTCGTTTAAAATTCATTTTGTTTTTGTTGAAAATTCAAATATTTTGTTGAAACTTGTCTTTTTTTGGTTCAAAATATTTCAAAATAGTCGGAAATTTACTAACTATTGATAATTGTTGTTTTTACTCCAAAATTTAAATATTTTTTTTTTCAAAATCTATCTTTTTTAGTTGGAAATTAATTTCTTTCGTAAAGAATTAAATTTTTTATTGAAGCTCCTTTTTCCATTTCAAAAATAAATTTTTTCATTGAAAATTAAATTATTCTATTTTTGGTTAAAAATGTAACGATTTGGTAAAAAAACCTGGATTATTTGGTTCAAAATTAATGTATTTGTTTGAAACTTTGTATTTTTTCGTAGAAAATTCTTCATCTTATTTGAAAATTTAACTTCTTAGTTGAAATTTCAACTGCTTTGTTAAAAAATCATATGTTTTATTAAATATCTAACTTTTTTGAAATATTTTTATTATTTTGGTTTGAAATTAATTTTTCACTGAAAATTCTTTTGATAAGAATTCGTCTTTTTGGTAAAAAAAAGCAATCTCCTTGCTTGAAAATTACTCTTTTTAGTTGCAACTTGAAATATTTTACTATTTTGTTGAATATTTATTGTATCTAAAAATGGAAATATTAACTCTTGGTTAAAAATTGATCTTTTTCGGTAGAAAATAAATGATTTTCGTTGAAAATTCTTTTTTTTTATTCAATTTTTGCTTGAAAGACTATTTTGTTAAAAAATGAAATATTTTCCTGAAAATTAATTCTTTTCTTCAAATTTTTATTTTTTGTTTGTGAAATTATACTTTTTAATTAAAAGTTAAACTATTCTAATTGTCGTTTTGTTAAAAATGTATCTGTTTTGTTTAAAATCTTTTTCTTTTGCCTGAAAATTATTTTTTTTTTATAAAACTGTTGCAATTCCATTTTTGACTTAAAATTTGTAATTTGCGTTAAAAATCAATTTGTTTGGTTGAAAATGCATATTTTTTATTAAAAATTGAGCAATTTTAATTGAATATTATTTGGGCTAAAAATTAATTATTGAAAGTAAAAATTTTGCAATTCCATTTTTGGCTTAAAATTCATAACGTTCGTTTAAAATTAATCTTTTTGGTAAAATTTCAATTTTTATCCGAAAATTCGATTATTTCGTTAAGAATTATATAGTTTTTTTTTAATTCGACTATTTGGTTCAAAATTAATGTATTTTATTGAAACTTTGTCTTTTTTCGTAAAAAATTAATCTCTTTCGTTTAAAATTTAACTATTTAAAAACATCGTTATTTTTTGGTTTGAAATTAATTTTCCACTCAAAATTTCTTTTGCAAAAATTCGTCTTTTTTCGTAAAAATAAATCTTTTGGCTTGAAAATTCCTCCTTTTGGTTGTAAC
Organism: Belonocnema kinseyi; assembly: GCF_010883055.1. Classification (NCBI taxonomy): domain Eukaryota; kingdom Metazoa; phylum Arthropoda; class Insecta; order Hymenoptera; family Cynipidae; genus Belonocnema; species Belonocnema kinseyi. The sequence goes on along the minus strand of NC_046658.1, from coordinate 133,658,193 downwards.
TTAAACTATTTTAGTAAAATATTTTACTATCTTGTTGAATACTCATTGTAACTAAAAATGGAAATATTCACTCTTGGTTAAAAAATGAACTTTTTAGTATAAAATTCATGAATTTGGCTGAAAATTGGTCTCTTTCGGTATAAAATAAATGTTTTTCGTTAAAAATTTAATTGTTTTGTTAAAAATTCCATTTTTGGTTGAAAATTCTACTGTTTTGGAAGAAAAATATTTTTTTTTATAAAAATTAAATTATATCTGAATTTTTTTTAGTTGAAAATTCAAGTGCTTGGTTTAAAGTTGAACAAATCTGTTATAAGTTAATTTAATTTTTTGAAAATTCATCTTTTTGCTTGAAAAATGAACAATTTTGTTAAAAATTGAACTATTTTCTTGAAAATTAATTATTTTATTAAAAATTTCATTTTTTTCTTGTTTGTAAAGTTATACTTTTAAGTCTAAAATTCAACTAAACAATTAAATTTTGAACAAAATATTTAAGTTTCTAAAAAAATAGTTGAATTTTCATTAACATAATTAAATTTTAAACAAAGTTATGAAATAATCTAAATTTTTAAGTAAAGCGTTGAGTTTTTAATTAAAAAAATTACATTTCTACGAAAAATATAATATATGATATTTCGACCCAGAAAGAGTTTTAATTTCGTATAAAAGATTATCAAATTTTACGATAAATGTAAATTCTCAAATAAAAATGTAATAATTGATATTTCAATTAAAAAAAAAAAAAACGAATTTTCAATAAAATAGTTGAAGCCTTAACCAAAACATATTCATTTTTAATCAAACAGTTCCATTTTTGACCAAAGAAGATAAAAAAAATATAAATTTCCTACAAAAAAAGTTGGATTTTTATGCCAAAATATTTTTTTAAAATATAAATTTTCAACAAAATATTCAAAGTTTTAAGTAAAGAAATAGATCTTTGAATAATAAAATGACATTTCAATCCAGTAGTTAAATTTTTAATCAAGAAGATTAATTTTCTACAATAAAAAACGAATTTACTACAAAATACGTCGATTTTTAACCAAATTGTGGAATTCTCAATTAAGAACTATCCGTTTTTAAACTAATAATTGAAAGTTCAATTTTTAGTTTAAAAAAATCGATTTTCAACCAAAAAGTAAATAATATTTACCACAATAATTAACGTTTCAATCAATCAAACGAATCTTCATTAGACAGTTTAATTTTTGTCCAGAAGGTGAATTCTCAATTAAAAAATTAATAATTAAATTTTCAACCAAAAACGTTTTTAACATATATTCTTTTTCTGTAAAACTAATTTAGTTGTTCTGCCTTTACTTAATTAAGTGAATTTGTTCATATGTTTGGTCTCTAAGCTTATAAAATCTTAGTATGATTTTGTGCTGGAGGGCGTTAAAATCTTACATTTTACATATATGGGGGGGGGGAATAAATGGAAAAAAATCATGATACATAATTTGTGGATGAGCCTTTAAAGATTTCAGAAAATACTATTGGAAGCCTTTTATCTTATAAACTGTTACAGACTTGTAGTGACGAAACTTTTCGATGACCCCTATAAATAAAACTACATGCCTTTTTTCCACTCTAGACGATTGCATCACGAATATAACTCTAATCTAATATATGCAATGTAATTGACAGAAAAAAATTAATAAAAAGTTTACTTCCAAAAAGAATTTTTTATCAATTAAGAAACAAATTAATTCATTTTTGTTTTGGAGAATTAATTTTAAATAAAAAACTAATTTTCGACAAAACAGTTTAATTTTCAACAAAATGATTGAATCTTTTACCAAATTGTTGAATTTTAAATACGAGAATATGAATGTTCTACTAATCTGTTTAATTTTAAACAAAATATTTAAGTTTTCAGTTAAAGTATATAATTATAGTTCCATTTCCTACCTAAAAAGATTAATTTTCAACGAAAAATGTAAGAGTTGATAATTAAACAAACAAATATTTTAACTCAAAATAAAAAATTATTGGATTGAACCAAAAAAGCTCGAATTTTCAACGAAATAGTGCAATTTGCTACCTAATTGTTGAATTTTTTACAAAAAGTTAATTTTCTACAAAATGTTCATTTTCAATCAGTGGAAATTTTCAAAAATAATATTTAAGTTTTCATTTGAAATACATTATTTTTAAGAACAAGCAATGAACTTTTAAAAATGTACTTCCATTTTCTACCTAAAAAGATTATTTTACTACGAAAAACGTAATATTAGAGATTTGCACAAAAAAAAAATTTTTTAATTAAAAATTTTAAAAAACTTTTGGATGGAACCAAAAAAATTAAGTTTTTAACAAAATACTTCAATCCTCAACTAAAATAGACTAATTTTCATTCTAAACCCCAAAATATTGATTTTTCACCAAAAAAGATGAACTTTCAACAAAATGCTTTCATCCTCAACTAAAATAGATTAATTTTCATTCTAAAAACAAACCAAAATTAATGCGTTTAAAAAAAACGAGTTTTCAACCAAATATATCTATTGTTTACGACGAATTTTTTATAAAATAGTTGAATTTTCAAATGAAATTTTTAAGGAAAATTGATTTTCTAACAAAAAGGACGATTTTTTAAACAAAAGACATAAATTTTAAGCCAAATAGTTGAATTTTTAACAAAATAGTTCCAGTTTTTACCGAAAAGATGAATTTTCAAGCCAGAAGATTAATTTTCTACTAAAACAGACGAATTAAAAAAAATAACGAACATTTGTGACGAAATAGTACGATTTTCTACAAGATAATTAAATTTGTAACCGAAGAGATGCATTTTCAACCAAAGAAATTAATTTTGCATGAAAACTATAAATTTTAACCCAAAAGTAGAATCGTAACATTTTTAATTTCAATAATTAATTTTCAGCCCAAAAAAAAATATTTCATTAAAATTGCTACATTTTAACTAAAAATATATTTTTTAACCAAAACTGAAGTCGAAAGATTTTCCCGGAAAAAAATTAATTCTTAAAAAGGTGTGAAACAAAATGGATGATTTTTTAAGAAAATGACATATTTTGAACAAACTACATGAATATTCAACTAAAAAGATGAATTTATAATCAAATTATGAATACTTTAATTTATTTTTGTTTAAATATTTATATTTTTAATTAAGAAGTAAAATTTTTTACCAATAGTTGAATTTTACACACAAAAGTATAACTTTACAAACAAACAGAAAATGAAATTTTTAATCAAATAATTAATTTTCAAGAAAATATTTCAATTTTCAACAAAATGGTTCTTTTTTAAAGCAAACAGACGAATTTTTAAACAAAAAATTAATTTATAACAGATTTGTTTAAGTTTCAACCAAGTAGATGAATATTTAACTAAGAAAAAAATAAAATAAAAAAAATTCCAATGATATAATTTAATTTTTATCAAAAAAAAAGAAAAGATTTTTCTTCCGAAACAGTTGAATTTTCAAAAAAAAATATTTATTTTTTATCTGATGTTTTAATTTTATACAAAATAGTTAAATTTTAATTAAGAAAGAGAATGTCCAACTAATCAGTTTAATTTTCAACAAAATATTTAAGTTTTAAGTTAAAGTATATAAGTTTCACCAAAAAAAAAAATGAATTTTCAACTAAAATTATGAATCTTCAACAACAACAAAATGAACCTTTAAGAAAGTAATTCCATTTTCTACCTGAAAAGATAAATTTTCGACAAAAGAAATGTGACAGTTAGTATTTGAACCAAAAAATATTTTAATTTTAAATAAAAAACTATTGGATTGAAACGAAAAAAATCGAATTTTTAACCAAATACTTGAATATTCAACTAAAATAGATGAATTTTCATTCTAAAAGACAAAAAAATAATTTTCTATATAAATAAAAGCAACGAATTTTCAACAAAATACATCGCTTTTTAACTACGAAATAGTTGAATTTTAAATAAGAAAGAAGATTTTCAACTAATTAGTGGATTTTTCGACAAATTATTTGAGTTTTTTGTTAAAATATATCAATTTTAACAAACAAAAAAAAAGAATTTTCAATTAAAATTACGAATTTTATACTACAAAAAACTGAACTTTTAACAAATTAGTTCCATTTTCTACCTAAAAAGATCAATTTTCAACGAAAAATCTAATAATTAATATTTGAACAAAAAAAGTTTTTAATTTAAAATAAAAACACTTTTGAATGGAACCAAAAAAATTGAATGTTCAACAAAATACCTAAATCCTGAACTAAAATGGACTAATTTTCATTCATGCAACTAAAAAAAAAATTTTTTTACTAAAAAGACGAATTTTCAACAAATACATCAATTTTAAAGCAAATAGTACAATTTTCTACATAATTATTGAATTTTCTACATAATTTTTATTTTCAATCAGTCGAATTTTCAACAAATTATTTAAGTTTTCATTTGAAATATATCATTTTCAACACAAAAAAAAACGAATTTTGAACGAAAAAAATTAATATTTAAAAAAGAAGTTTCACTTTCTACCTAAAAAGTTTAATTTTCAACGAAGAATGTAATAGTTCATATTTCAACAAAAAAATATTTTCATTTAAAATTTAAAAAACTGTTGGATGGAGAAAAAAAAAGACGAATTTTCAACCAAATACTTGAATCCTCAACTAAAATAGATTAATTTTAATTTTAACACAATTCTAACAAAACAGTTGTATTTTTAATAAAAAAGAAAATCTTTAAATATATAATTACAAAAAAAAAAAATTCTCCACTTAAGTTATGAATTATCAACAAGAAAAAATGAAGTTTTAAGAAATTAGTTCAATTTTCAAGTTTAATTTTTCAACGCAAAATGTAACATTTGATATTTGAACAAAAAAATATTTTAATTTAAAAAAATAATTTGTTGGTTTTAACCAAAGAAATCGAATTTTGAACTAAAATAGATTAATTTTCATTCAGATAACCAAAAGAAAATTGAATTTCTACAACAAGATACAATTTTTCTACCAAATAGTTCAATTTTCAATAAAAAAAGTAAATTTTCAACCGAAAGAGATTAATTTTTAACCAGACAGTTGAACTATTAACCAAAAAAGGTGAAATTTCTACAGAAAAAGATGAAATTTCAAACCGAGGTCGAATTTTCAGAATTTTTATTTTTAGTTACTCAACCCAAACGATATTGCATCAATCTACCATGAATTTAAATAATGCTCGTGCTTATCATTAAAATTCACTATCTGGTTCTGATAAAATCAGTAAAAATACAATAATAACTTTTGGTAAAAATGTTAACTTAACGGTCAAAGTCGTCAAAGGCTTAAAATTTATAATGAGAAGTCCTAAGAATAATTATGTTTTCTTGAAAGATAGTGGTTATCTCGAAAAAAGTTTCTGAAGGCCATTCTATTCATATATTTCACCTGTGTGGACATTTCTATCAATCCTCAGTACATACTGAGAAAAAATTGCAAAAAATGTTTGACGTTATACAAACATATAAATAAAAACTCGCGATGTTAAAAATACTTCTATGTGTAATATGTGTTTAGCAATTTGTAGCGCTAATTTCTTTTGCGTGTGGATTTTTTTTTAAGCGAGAAATTTGCCAAAAAGGATCACAGTTCATTGTTTAACTAAAAATCTAATAATTAAATTTTCAGTTGAAATATATTTGTGAAAAAAATAAAAATGAAGTTTCAGATAAATAGTTGTAGTTACTAACAAAAAAGAATAAGCTTCAACCCAAAAAAAAAACTTAATTTTTAAAAAAATAATTTAATTTTTAACCAAAAAGATCAGTTTTTACCCAACAAAAGTATTTTTTTGTCATCAAAAAAATAAAAAATAATGTTTATTTTTAACCAATAGAACGAATTTGCAACTAAAAAAATTAACGTTCGGCGAAAAATGTAATGGTTGCATTTTTGTGTTGAAAAATTGAAAAAAAAACTAAATTTCAATAAAATAGTGGAATTTTTAATCAAAAAGATCAAGTTTCAACAAAGATATTAAATTTTCTACCTAAAAAGACAAACTTTCAACAAAATACATAAATTTTCAATTAAAACAGTTAAGTTTTCATCTAAAAATGCAAATAGTTAAATTTTCTATTGAAGAAATTGAGTATCAGGAAAAAAGAAAGACAAATTTTAAATAAAATAATTTAATTTTCAACCAAAAATGGAAAATTTAAATTTTCAGTTAAAAAAATCGATTTCAAACCTGCCTCAATAAACTAATTTTCAATGGAACAATTTCGTTTTCAAGAAAGGAGTTAAATTTTTAACCAAATGCATAAATCTTTAACCATAAAAATTAACTTTTAAAACCAATAAAAGACGAATTTTCAACAAAGAAAGACCAAAAATAAAAGTTAAATTATCGGGTTAAAAAATTGATTTTAAACAACAAAAAACGAATTTTCAATTAAATTATTACATTTTTTAAAAAAGACAAATTTTAAACCAAAAAAAAGTTAATTTTCTAGCAAAGAAGACAAGCTTTTAACAAAATACATGAATTTTTTATCTAAAAAAGATCAATTTTCAACTAAAAATTGTATATCTATATCTCCAATGAAAAGCATTGATTATCAAAAGAAAAACGTATTTCAAGAAAATAATTAAATTTTCAAGCTCAGAAAAAATTTCAACCAAAACAAAAAATGATTTTTGAACAAACTAGTTCAACTTTCAAGCTAAACGTTGATTTTTTATTGAAAAAGAATAGACGCAATTTAACAAACTACATGTATTTTGAACTAAAAAATATCATTTTTTAACCAAAAATCTAATAATTCAATAACAGGTTTTAAACAATTGATGTAAAAAAACAACAAATAAAGAATTTTCAATAGAATAATTAATTATGTAACCAAAAAGATCAATTTTCCTACAAAAAAGATCACTTTTCATAAAAGTAGTTACATTTTTAACCAAAGAAATGAATTTTAAATCACCAAAAAAATGAACTTTTAACTAGATAGTTCAACTTTCAAAAAAGGATGAGTTTTAAATGAAGTGGTTCAATTTTCTACCTAAAAGACATTTTTCCTTCCAAAAAAGAGAAATTTCCAATCAAATACATGCATTTTTCACTTAAAAATATTAATTTTCGAACAAAAATGAAATAGTTTTATCTTCATTTAATAAAATTGATTACAAACAAAAAATAAAAACGAATTAGTAATAAACTACAAAAACTTTCAACAGAAAAAGATAAGTGTTCGACAAAAAATGGAATAGATACACTTTCATTTTTTTTTTTTAAATTTAGCCCATTATAAAACAAATTTTCAATAAAATAACTAAATTGTAAACCAAAGGAATAAATCTTCAACCAAGGAAAAAGATTTTTTAACGAAATTGTTCAACTTAGTAGTTGAATTTTAATCTAAAAAGAATAGTTTTAAATCAAGTATGTTAATTTCGACCAAAAAAGACTCATATTTTCAATCAAAAAATATAAATGTTCTACAAAAAATCGAATAGTTCAATTTTCAGTTAAAAAAGTCGATTTAAAATATTTAAAAAAAAACGAATTTTCAATGGAATAATTAAATCTGTAACCAAAAAGATCAATTTTCTACCTAAAAAACATTTTTCTTACAAAACGGACAAATTTTCAATAAAATACATGCATTTTTCACTTAAAAATATAAATTTTCAGCCAAAAACAGAATAGTTAAATTTTCAATTAATAAAATTGATTTTAAAAAAACGAATTATTAACAAACTACAAAAACGTGCAACCAAAAAATATAAATTTTCAACAAAAAATGAAATATATTGATTTTAAATTAAAAAATAAATAAATTTCAAACCCATTGTAAAAAAAATTTCCAATAAAATTATTCAATTTTCAACCAAAGAGAAATCTTCAACCAAGGAAAAGGATTTTTTAACAAAATCGTTCAACCAAGTAGTTGAATTTTTATCGAAAATGAATCATTTTAAATCAAGTATGTTAATCTCGGCCAAAGAAGACTCATTTTCATCCAAAAAAGATCGATGTTCTACAAAAATTCCAATCGATTAATTTTCAGTTTAAAAAAATCGATTTGAAATATTTAAAGAAAAAACAGAATTTTCAATGGAATAATTAAATTTTTAACCAAAAAGATAAAGTTTCAACCTACAAAATTAATTTTCTCACCAAAAAAATCACTTTTCATTAAAGTATTTTAATTTTTAACAAAAGACATGAATTTGCAATCAATCAAAAAAATTAACTCTTAAGAAGGTAATTCAACTTTCAAAAAAGGATGAGTTTTAAATGAAATAGGTTAATTTTCTACAAAAACAAAAAACATTTTTTCTTCCAAAAAAGACAAATTTTCAATAAAATACATGCATTTTTCACTTGAAAATATAAATTTTCGACGAAAAACAGAATATTTAAATCTTCAATTAAAAAAAGACTCATTTTCAATAAAAAAAGATCAATTTTCTACAAAAAATCGAATATTTCAATTTTCAGTTTAAAAAATCGATTTTAAATCCAACAAAGAAATAACCAAATTTTCAATGGAATAATTGAGTTTTCAACCAAAGAGAAAAATCATCAACCAAAAAAGTCTTGTTTTAACAAAACAGAACAATTTTAATTTCCTTAGTTAATTTATAATCGAAAAAGACGAATTTTAAACAATTAAGTTAATTTTATACCAAAGAAGAAGTATTTTTAACAAAATGAATGAAATTTCAACAAAATAGTTAAATAGTTTTCTTATTTGAAAAAGTTGCAAAAAATGTTCAACCTTACAAAAAGAGAAAAATAGAAAAGCAGAATGTTTAAAAAATACTTTTATGAGTAATATTTATTTATAGGACTAAATTATTTTACGAGTGAAATGATTTGTTTAGAAGTGTGAAATTCGCCAACAACCAGAGTATCGGAAATTCAGCGTGGATCCTCAGATAACATCTATCGAAGTTCTACAGAGCATTTTGATCAAAGCCTTCGACATAAAAGGGTACTCATATTTTTTTAATATCTGAAATATTTTATAATTTTTGACAATTGATTCTTATTTAATGTGCCACATACAGAAAGTTGAAATTCTAGAAACAACAGGGTGCACAGTTTTTCTCGTATTTCCCTGTTTTCCCCTTTTAAAATTCCCATTTTTCCTCTATTTTTTATAACTTGGAGAAATTCATTACAATTAATTTTAATTTTTCTAATTTGACTAACTTTTCGTTGATAATATACAAATTGAGGATCTATTAAATTATCTTTAGTTCAAAAATGTTTATTTTAAAAATTGATTTATCTAATCAAGAAAAATATCTACATTGTTAATTGTAATGAATTTTGGAAGAAAACTGAAGGTGGAAATTACTACTTTTTTATAAAAAAATATTTCAGGGTAAATAAATTTTAATTTAATTTAATATTTATTTTAATATTTTCATTTTTAACATTTTTAAACTGAATATTTTTTTCTAAAGTTCAACTTTAATTCCCTGCTAAAATTAGTTACAATTAATAATGGAAAAATTTTCCTCGGCTTTATAAATAATTTTTAACAGTGCTCATTTTTTAACTTAAAATTAAAACATGAAAAAATTAACATTATAACACCTACTTTTTGATTGATCCTAAATTTAATAAGTTCTAGAATTTAAAGAATTTTCAAAAACTAATAAAAACCAGCTTTAAACAGTTCAGCAAATTAAACGGTGTTTTTAGTAGATGTTAATTTTTTTTTATGTACATTTAATTTAATATATAAATAATGTAAAGGTTTATCATAATTTGAACAAACCTTTTCTCCTAACTTTTTATTAAATGAAGAAGCCTAAGCTGTTCTTTGGGACCAAAATAAAAAAATAATATTTTGTTATTTTTAAATTAAAAAAAAAAGAATTTTTTATTTAAAATTTTTTTGATGTCTCAGGGTACATTTCTAAAAAATTTCATATATAAGTCTTCTAATTTTACTTCGTGCATTAAAGAATTTTAAAATAATTTTAAATTTTCAGAATTTAAATTTTTTCTGTGCTTATAAACAATTTCAAATGATAAGCTTTTGAAATTAATGATTTTTGATTTTGTAATATTAAAAAATTTCTAGACGTTTAAAATATAAAGAAATTTTAATTTAAGATTGATAAAATATTACTATTTAAAATTTAACAATATGTGACTAACATTATTCATGGAAACAGTGAAGATCTCTCATTGATAATTAGAATTAATCATTCATTAAATTGTTTAACACTTTTCAGATATTTTTAGAACTTTTAATATTTAAAAATTTCATATTAGGAAATTATTTAAATAATTTGTGTCTTTAGTATTAGAAAATAAAAATGCAGAGACGTGATCGCGCGCATGCATTTTGTTTCAACGGGTTTTTTAAAAAAATAAATTTAATTTATATTTACGGAATTTCAAAATATGTCTTCATATTTTAATTAATTTTTTCTATTTCCAATGATTTCTAGGTATTTTAAGGGATTTCAACCAATTTTGCGTGAACTTGAAGGAATGTAATAAATTTTATTTTAAGAGATTTTTAAAGATTTTAACAATTTCAAGGAGCATAAAAGAGTTAAATAAATTTTAAAGGATTTTAACCATTTTTAAATAATTTATGTTTTTAATATTATAAAGTAAAAATCAAGTATTTGGACGCGCGCTTTGCGATCGTGCATTTTTTCAACTTTCTTTTTTTTTAGATAAATTTCATTAATAATTTTATTTTAAATTATATTCAAAGAATTTCAAGTGGCTTTTACCTATTTTAAATCGTTTTAACGAATTTTTAGAGAACTTTAGGGAATAAATGAAATTTTATTTTAAGGAATTTATACAGTTTTTTATAATTTCAAGATATATGCAGAAATTCGGTAAATTTCCAGGAATCAAAAATCTTTCAAGATATTTTACAAGATTTCAAAACGTTTCAAGAGATTTCGTTTAAAAAATTCGTAGAACTTTTAATAATAATGATATTATTATGCATACATGCATTTTGTTTAAAAGGCTGTTTTTAGTTAGATTTAATGAATAAATTTCAATTCAATTATTTTTACGGATTTTCAGGATTTTAAAGAATTTTAACGAATTTCTAGAGAACTGTAGGAAATAAATTAAATTTTAATTAGAGGAATTTCTAAGGCTTTCAGCCATTTCAAGGAATATGAAGGACTTACAAATATTTTAAAGGGTTTGAAAGATTTTTAGTTATTTAAAAATATTCTAAATAATTTCAAGCGATTTTGTTTCAAAAAATTTAAAACTAATTTAGAAAATTTAGAAATATTTTATTAGAAAATAAAAATCCAGTAAGTGAACGTGAGTTTCGCGCTCGTTCATTAATTTAATTAATAATTTAAATTATATTCCTGGAATTTTAAATGGTTTTCTAGAAAATAGGTTCAAAGGATTTGTAATAATTCGAAAAATTTCGAAGTATTTGAAAGAAAAATAAATTATTTTAAAAGTATTGCTACATATTACAGCAGTTGCAAAGGATATGACAAAATTCGGCAAACGTTAAAAGATTTTAAAGTTATTTTAAAATATTCCAAAGAATTTAAAGAAATTTTAATTTAAAATTTTTGAAAACTCTTAATATTAAAAGAAAAATTTATGTATCTTTAAATATTTTATGTTTTTAATATTAGAAAAAGAATCCACGGAAGTGAACTTTAACGGGGGTTTTGAATAAATGTAATGAATAATTTTAATTTGATAATCTCCAAATAAATATTTAATGGTTTCTACTTATTTTAACGAGTTATTTCAAAAGATTCCAAAGAATTCCGTGAAAATTTATTTTAAACAATTTTAGAACTCCTTATATTAAAAAATTTGTTATGAATTTTTAAACATTTTTTTTATATTTGAAAATAAAAGTTCAAGGGCGTGAACGCGCGCTCTGTAGCCGTTTTTTTTTTGTTTTGGCATTGCGTAATGATTTTTTTAAATTTCAAAAAATTTCAACTCATTTTAAAAAGTTTTAACGAATTTTTAGATTAATTCAGGTATTAAATAAGATTTAATTCCAAGGGAATTCTACAGATGTCAAAATTTTCCAGGGATATGAAAAAATTCGGAAATGTCAAAAGATTTACAAGATTAACTTTTTTTTATTTTTCTACAAAAATTTAGAACTCTTAATATTTAAAAATTTCATGTAATGAAGTTTTAAATAGTTTATCTTTTATATCAGAAAATAAATTAGAAATTAAATTTATATTTGTGGAATTTAAAAATATTTTTCATTACTTAATAGTTTTTTTCAATTTCTAGAAATTTCAACTCATTTTAAAAAGTTTTGACGAATTTTTAGATTAATGCAGGGATTAAATTAAATTTCATTTCAAGGGATTTCCACAGATTTCAGCGGTTTTCAGGGATATGAGAAAATGCGCCAAACGTCAAAAGATTTACAAGATTTAAAACTTTTTTGTTAAATTCGAAAAAATTTCTAGACATTTTATTTTAACAAATTTGAAAATTCTTCATATTAAAAAATTTGTTATGGATTTTTGAATATTTTGTGTTCTTAACATTAGAAAAAGAACCCAGAGAAGGGAACTTCAACGGGGGTTTTAAATAAATTTAATGAATAATTTTAATTATAACCAAAGAATTTTAAGTGGTGTATGCTTATTTTAATATAATTTTGCGATTTTCAGGGATTTTAACGAAAACCTAGAGAACTTTAGGGAATTTATTTTATTTTAGAGAATTTCGACTGATTCCAATAATTTAACTTTTTTTTTAAAGATTTTAAGGTGTTTTAAAAGATTCCAAAGAATTTCAAGAAATTGTTGCAACACATTTTAGAACTCTTAATATTAAAAAATTTGATATAATGCATTTTTAAATAGTTTGTTTTTAAACTTGTAAAATAAAAATCCAGGACAAATTATAAAAATGTTGTTTATCATTTTCTATTTGTAAAACTAAATTTGTAATCTTTCTACTTTTTTCTCCCTTTTTCATGAAGAAATTACCCTTCTTCCCATTTTTTAAGATTTTCTTTGTGCTGTAAATAATTCTTTAATCACTTTATAAACGAAATTGTTTCAGAGAATTTACTGTATCTTATCGTGCAATCGACGATTATGGGTCAGAAACTTACTTGTTTTTGCTTTCTGATTGGGATTTGGACGCAGCGTTTATCAGGTATAGAATATTTTATGATACAGTGCAAAAAGAGTACTTTATCAACATTTTGTACTGAAATTTATCAATATTTTATAATAAATAAGTTTATTTCAAATTCTTAAGGAAAAAAACCGATTTTTTTTTAATTCTGGTATTTTTTAATTAAATAATTACATATTTCAGCAAAAAGGTAAATTTTCAATCTATACGATTAAATTTTACTAAAAAAGACGAATTTTAATCAAAAACAGATAAATTTTCAAATAAATAGTTGAATTTTCAACAAAGAATATTATTTTTTCATAAAAAATTATAATTTTTAACAAATACGTAAATTTCTAACCAAATAATTTAATTTACAACCAAGAAAAATAATTTTCTTCCAAAAAAGATACATTTGTATTAGCTAGCATACATTTTCAACGAAATCCATGAAATTTTAAATTAAAAAGATGAATTTTCAACCAAAATTGGAATAGTTCGTTTTTCATAAAATAGAATTGTCAAGAAAAAGAGCGAATTTTCTACAAAATAGTTGAATATTCAACTCAAAAGTATGCATTTTCGACAACAAAAATTGAATTTTGTACCAAATTTAGTATTTTTCAAGCCAAGGAGTTGAATTTTCAACAAAACATATAAAAATTTATATTTCAACAGAAAATAATGGTAACTTTGGATTTAAAAAAATTTAATTTAACGAAGAAGAAAGACGAATTGTATAAAAATAAAATGATTCAATTTTTATTCTAAAAAATCACTTTCTAACTAAAAATTGAATAGTTGAATTTCCATTGAAAAAAATATGATTTTCAATTTAAAAAATTGAATCTTCTACCAAATTGTGGATTTTTCAAGCTAAAATTATGAGTATTCTATCTGTATTTTTATTTTATTGTTGTATTTGAATTTTCAGTCTTAAAAGATGAATCTTTAACAAAAAATATGCATTACTGCTTAATTAAAAACGGAACAGTTAAATTTTTATTGAAGAAAATAATTTTTAATTTATAAAAGCGATTTTTCTACGAAACGGTTGAATTTTCTACCAATTTTTGGCATTTAAAGCCAAAAGAACGATTTTTCCACAAAACAGTTAACCGAAAATTAAATAGTTAAATTTTCATTGAAAAACATTAATTTAAAAAAGCAAATCTTCTACAAACCCGTTAAATTATTTAGAAAAAAAATTTAATTTGATGCGAAATAATGGAATTTTCAAGTTAAAATTACTAATTTTCTTCTAAAAGTTGATTTTTCAACTAAAAAATGTAAATTTTTAGTAAACAGTTTATTTTTTAACCAAACTGCAAAATTTCCAACTAAAATTGTGAATCTTTAAGAACAAGAAAACTAAATTTTCGATTGAGTAGTTTAATTTTTAACCAAGGAGTGAAATTTTTAACAGAATCTATTATATTTGATGGCTCAAAAAATAATATTTTAATTTTTAATAAAAAAAAGAAACAATTGAATTAAAGAAAAAAAGAGGAATTATTTTTAAAATACCAAGAAGATTAATTTTCTACCAAAAAGATGAATTTTCAACGAATTAGTAGTTGAATTCTTATTCTAAAAAAGTTCACTTGTTAACAAAAAATTTAATAGATAAATTTTTATTGAAAAGAAAGTAATAAATTTCAATTCAGAAAATCGAATTTTCTACAAAACAGCTGAATTTTCAACAAAAATTTTAATGTATTAAATTACGGAGTTTGAAGCCAAAAATACTAATTTTCCATGAAAATTTAAACATTTTTTCACTTAAATAATATGAATCTTTAACAAACAAAAAAAAAATCAAAATTTTGTAACCAACAATTTTAACAAAAATTATGAATATTTAACAGAAATACTTGAATTTTCAACTTAAATAGACCAATTTTCAACCACTTATGATCAGCTTTCAACAAAAAAAGGAATAATTAAATTTTCAGTTAAAAAAAATTAATTATCTACCCAAAAAAGGATAAATTTTCAACCAAAATAATGAGTTGTCAACTAAAATTCTGATTTTTCGACTGGATTAGATGAATTTTAAAACAAACAAATTCATTTTCAAACAAATAAAGTAATTTTGTACCAAAAATGTCAATTTTTAGGCAAAATAAATTAATTTTTAACGAAAATGTTTAATTTTTAACTAAAAAAAGGTAAATTTTACAACATTTTGTTGAAGTTTGAACTAACAAAAAAAATTTTTTAACCAAATCTGTAATGATTAAATTTTCGGTTAAAAAATTAATTTTGCAAAAAAGATGCAACCAAAGTGAACTATAAAACTTAACAAACAAAAAAAGCAATGAATTTTGAATGAAGTAATTTAGCTTTCAACTAAGGAGTGGAATTTTTAACAAAAAATTTAATATTTTATAATTCAACAAACAATATTTTAATTTTTAATAAAAGTTCATTTGTTAACCGAAAATTAAATAGTTAAATGTTCATTGAAAAAAATGTAATTTAAAAAGACAAATCTTCTACAAATCCGTTAAATTTTCAACAAAAAATTACCTTTTCTACCAAATTATGGAATTTTTAAACCAAAATGACTAATTTTCTTTGAAAAGTTTAATTTTCAACTAAAAAATATGAATTTTGAAGAAGCAGTTAATTTTTCAATCAAACTGCGAAATTTTCAACTAAAATGGTGAATTTTGAACAAAGAAAAAAACGGAATTTTTTATTGAATAGTTAAATTTTCAACCAAGGAGTGGAATTTTTAACAAAATGTATAATAGTTGAGAATTTAACAAAAACATTCTTAATTTAAAAAATTTGATTTTAACCAAAAAAGACAAATAATATAAACATTTTAGTTGATTTTTCAACCAAGAAGATTAATTTTCTACCTAAAAATATGAAGTTTCAAGTCAGAAAATTCAATTTTCTATCAAACATTTGAATTTTCTGTCAAATAATGGAAATTTGAATCCAAAATACTAATTTTTTACGAAACAGTTGAATTTTCTACTAAAAAGTATAAATCTTTAACCAAAATGAAATTAATTTTTAATGAAGTAATTTAACTTTCAACTATTGAGTAGACTTTTTAACAAAAATCTAATAGTTAATAGTTCAAGAAAAAGTATTTTAATTTTCAATAAAAAAAAAACAATTGAATTTAACCAAAAAAGACGAATTATATAAACATTTTAGTCGATTTTTCAACCAAGAAGATTAATTTTCTACCTAAAAATATGAATTTTCAACAAAATATTAGTTGAATTTGTATTCAAAAAAGATCACTTGTTAACGGAAATTTCAATAGATAAATTTTTATTTAAAAAAAAAGGAATTTTCAATTTAGAAAGTCGAATTTTCTACAAAACAGTTGAATTTTTAAAAACAACAAAAATTTAATTTTTTATCAAATTATGGAATTTTGAACCCAAAAATAATCATTTTCTACCAAACAGTTGAATTTTCTACTAAAAAGTATAAATCTTTAACCAAAATGAAATTAATTTTTGATCAAGTAATTTAACTTTCAGTCATGGAGTGGACTTTTTAACCAAAAATATTTTTCATCCTAAAAAAATTAATTTTCAACCAAAGTGCTGAATTTTTATTAGAAATTAGGTGATTTGTTAACCGAAAATTAAATAATTAAATTGTAATTGAAAAAAATGTAATTTGAAAAAGCAAATCTTTTACAAAACCGTTAAATTTTCAACAAAAAATTTAATTTTCTACCAAATTATGGAATTTTTAACAAAATCTATAAAAATTTGATAGCTCAACAACAAATATTTTATTTCTTAATAAAAAAATAATTGTTAACGGAAAATTCAATAGATACATTTTTGTCTAAACAAACGAATTTTGAATTTAGAAAATTGAATTTTTTATAAAAAAGTTGAATTTTCAATAACAAAAATTAATTTTTTATCAAATTATTGAATTTTGAAACTAAAAATACACATTTTCCACCAATAGTTGAATTTTCAACTAAAAAATATTAATTTTTGTACAGTCCTAAATGTGCATGTGCTATCAGTTTCTTTTTATTTTCATGAGTATGCAGACTATTTAAAAAATATAAATAAAGTGGAATTAAACGACTTATTATATTTAATTAATTAACTCTTTATAAATTATAAAGTTAATTAATATAATATAAAGTAATAAATAAATATAAAAAAGAAATAATTTTTATTGAATTATTTAAATTAACTTTTACTAGTGCTTCGGAACCTTACCTTTACCTTCAAGTGAATTTGAAACCTTTCGGTGAAACGGGGGACTGTGAATATGACTGGGATCAAAATGTACAAGAGGTGGCAACGAGGCAGCAAGAAACGGGCTTTCCATACAAAACTCAAAAACTTCCAGGTCTAATTATGAATAAGGTGAGACTAAATCCATTCTGATTTTACATCATTTTTTTCAACTATTTTTTTTTTTTAATTTAAAAGCCTGATCTTTTTACCCGAAAATATTAATTTTTTATGATAAAGACGAATTTTCAACGAAATATGTGAATTTTCAACAAAATAATTCAATTTTCTACCAAACTGTTTAATTTTCAATCGCCGAAACTCATTTTCTAAAAAGTGGTATCCTCAAAGAAAACAGTTTAATTTTCAAACGAAAAATTATACGTTTTCAACAAGAACAAAAACTTTTTTATCACAATTGTTAAATTTTTCAGCCAAAGAGACGAATTTTTTTTATAAAACGGTTGAATTTTCAATTAAAAAGATTGAATTTTCAAATAAAATATTTTCAAACAAAACAAAAAATTTTTTTTTTAAATAGTACTTTAACTTTAAACAAGGTACTTGATTTTTCAAAAAAAAAATATTAGTTCTCAAATGAGAATATAATAGTTGATGTTACGACCGAAAAATATTCTAATTTTATGCTAAAACTAGTTTCAACAATTCTGCGAAATTATTAAATTTTTAAGCCCTGAAGGAAAATTTTTAAAAGAGAATAGTTGAATTTTCAACCCCAAAATCAATTTTTAACAAAAAAAGTTAATTTTCATTCAAACAATTGGATTTTCAACCAAATATTTAAATTTCCTACCAAACTTATGAACTTTCAAGCAAAAAAACCAATTTACTACAAAAAGGTCTCATTTTCCAAAAATAGGATTTTGGAACAAAAAATATGAATTTTCAACTGAAGAGTTAAATTTACTACCAAACTGTTAAATTTTTAAGAATAACAGACGAACTTTTTTATAAAACTGTTGAATTTTCAACTAAAGTAGATTAATTTTCAAATTAAAAATTATAACTTTTCAACAAAAAAAAATGTTAAAAAAATGGTTAAATCAAAATAAAAAATGATTGTTTGAAATAGTATTTTAACTTTAAACAAGGTACTTGATTTTTCAAACAAAAATATTATTTCTCAACGAAGAAACTAATAGTTGATGTTCCGACCGAAAAATATTTTAATTTTATGCTAAAATCACTTGAATGAAAAAAAAAGAAATCCCCATTAAGATAATTTTAATCAAAATTTTTAACTGCAAAATCCAAAATATAAATTTTTTACAAAACATTTAAATTTTTAACCCATAATTGAGAATTTTCTACGAAATTGTTGAATTTTTAAGCCCCAAAGACGAATTTTTTAACAGAACAGTTTCATTTTCAACCCAAAAATATGAATTTTTGACAATAAAGTTCATTTTCATTCGAACAATTGGATTTTCAACCAAATTGTTAAATTTGCTACCAAACTGTTAAATTTTCAAGACAAGTAGACGAAATTTTTTCATAGAACTGTTGAATTTTCAACCAAATAATTGAGGCCTTAACTGAAGTAGATTAATTTTCAAACTAAAAATTATAACTTTTCAACAAAAAAAATGTTAAAAAAATGGTTAAATTTTCCAGCCAAAAAGACAATTTTTTTTAATAAAATTTGAACTTTCAAATAAAATGATGAATCTTCAACCAAAATAAAAAATGATTGTTTGAAATAGTATTTTAACTTTAAACAAGGTACTTGATTTTTCAAACAAAAATATTATTTCTCAACGAAGAAACTAATAGTTGATGTTCCGACCGAAAAATATTTTAATTTTATGCTAAAATCACATGAATGAAAAAAAAGAAATCCCCATTAAGATAATTTTAATCAAATTTTTTAACTGCAAAATCCGAAATATCAATTTTTTACAAAACATTTAAATTTTTAACCCATAATTGAGAATTTTCTACGAAATTGTTGAATTTTTAAGCCCCTAGGACGAATTTTTTAACAGAACAGTTTCATTTTCAACCCAAAAATATGAATTTTTAACAATAAAGTTCATTTTCATTCGAACAATTGGATTTTCAACCAAATAGTTAAATTTTCTACCAAACTGTTAAATTTTCAAGACAACTAGACGAAATTTTTTCATAGAACTGTTGAATTTTCTACCAAATAATTGAGGCCTTAACTGAAGTAGATTAATTTTCAAACTAAAAATTATAACTTTTCAGCAAAAAAAATGTTAACAAAATTGTTCAATTTTCCAGCCAAAAAGACCAATTTTTCATAAAACAGTTGAATTTTCAATTAAAGAGATTGCATTTTCAAATAAAATATCTTTAACCAAAATAAAAAGTCATTTTTATATATATTGCGTTTACTTTAAACAATGTGCTTGAGTTTTCAAACAAAAAATATTAATTTTTAACGTATAATGTAATAGTTGATGTTTCGACCGAAAAATATTCTAATTTTTTATTAAAACCACTAGAATTAAAAAAAAAAACGAATTTCCAATACGAAAATTTCAATCAAATTGTTGAACTGTCAAAACCAAAAAAAAAAAATTTTTACACAACATTTAAATTTTTAACTCATACTTAAAAATTGTCTACCAAATTGTTTAATTTGTAAGTCTTAAAGATGATTTTTTAACAAAAAAGTTCATTTTCATTCGAACAGTTGGATTTTCAACCAAATAGTTAAATTTCCTACCTAATTGTTGAACTTTCGACAACAAAAAAATACTATAAAAAGTTTCATTTTCAACTCAAAAATAAGATTTTTGAACAAAAAAATTAATTTGCAACAGAATAGTTCAATTTACTACCAAAATGTTTAATTTTCAAGACAAAACGACGAGTTTTTTTTTTACAAAATGGTGGATTTTTCAAAAAAATAGTTGAGGTTTCAACTAAAATAGATTAATTTTCAAACTAAGAAATAAACATTTTCAGCAACAACAATATAATTTACTAAAATTGTTTAATTTTCCAGCCTAAAAGATGAATTAAATAAATCATTTGAATTTGCAACTAAAGAGATAAGCTTTAAATTGAAAGTATGAAACTTTAACCAAAACAAAAAATGGACTTTTTAAATAGTACTTTAAATTTACACAGAAAAAGTTTATTTTTCAACCATAAAATTTAAATTTTCCACAATAAATGTAGCAGTTGATATTTCTACGAGACATAAATTTTAATTTAAAATTTCAATTTTTTACCACATTGTTAAATGTGATTTTCAACAAAATAATTGAATTTCTTATCAAACTGTTGAACTTTCTAGCAAAATAAACACGAATTTACTACAAAAAAGTCTAATTTTCAACCCAAAAAATAGTATTTTCGTACAAGAAAAATTAAGTTTTAATCAAATAGAAGTTATATCTTCCTTTATATTATTTTTTATATTAAATTTAATAAATAAATTCATTAATATATCATTTCTATTTTGTTAGCCATTAAAAAATGTAAACGTGCGTTTGAAACTTTATTAACTATTTTTCAACTTAAAATTAACTCCATAATAATATAGTCGAAATGAAAGATTTTCATTAAATTTAAAATAATCTTGAAGTCTATATTATTTAATTTTTAACCCATTTGATTTGAAATGTTTTAATTTAGAGTAAATTTAAACTAAATTGAATCCAAACTAATTTAAACGAAGTGTGTTAAAATTGTTTTCACAACTTCTACACATATTTTTAAATTATTCGAATTTTTCCCACAATTTTTGGGAATCCTACAAATTGAAAAAAAAAAATCTTAAAAGATTTCAGGTTCTTTTTTGATAATTTTTGAAATCTCTTAAAATCTGCTTAAACTTTCTGTTACAATAATTTTTCAAAATGAAAAATCATTTTTAATTTTCCTAAGAATCTTAAGACATTTTTTTTAATTCTTTTAAAGTCTTACAATTCATAAAAAACGTGCAAATTTTTCCCTTGAAATCTGCCAAAATTTACATTTTGTTTTAAATTCGACTGTAAATATTTGAACTTCAAGTTTTAAATTTAATTCGAATCTTTGTAAAACTTCTAAATATATCTTAAAATTACTCTATTTTTTACAAGTAATATGTGGTTCTATTGCTATTTCTTCATTTTTAAATATATTTAAAAGTTCCGAAAAAAAATGTTTAAATTATTTTGAATTCGGAAAAATTTTTAAACACTTCTAGATTTATCAAGATTTTTAAATAAAATTTTAAACCCGCTGATTTAAGAACTGTGAAGTTAAAAGAAAAACAATTTTATTTTTAATGTGTCTAGCTTAAAATTACTTAAAATAATATAATTTTGAACATTTTTAATTTTCATTGTTGAATTTTTGTATTAGAAGTATTAAAAATGTTAACGTGGATTTGTATTTTGAATAATTGAATAATAATTTCGAGTAATAATTGATTTTATAAGACGATTCGGAATCAGTTCACAAGTTAAGAATTTCCAGAGTTTAATGTTAAAAACTAAAATGTTACAATTTGAAAGTCTTATTAGTTTATTTCGAAAAAGTCAATTTTGAGATAATATTTAAAAAGATTTACAAAGGTATCAAAAATGTATGTGGAAGATTTTAAGGAAATTTTTGTTCTGCAATTTTTCAGGATTTAAAAAAAATGTTTAGGAAAAATTCAAAATATTTTAAAAGATGTTTGTAAGTTCTGAAAAAATACAAAAAATAACTAAAAATTTTAACTTCAGCTTGGTTTTTTCTGAACATTTTTAAAATTTAAATTTGTTAAATTCATGTATATTCTTTTGAATTGTTTGGTATTCATTAGTCACACTTTCATTTTTTTTTAAATTACCCTTCATTCTTTTAAATTCTTTGGAATTAAAAAAATTTTGAATTCACTCTAATTCTTGTAAATTTACTTAATTCTACTCCAGTCAAGGGATTTTTTATATTTTTTGATAAAAAAAATGTTTTTTAATTGTGATTTGATAATGGTAAGAATAAAAATGACGAAAAAAGTAAAAAAGAGAAGGAAGGGGATTTAGTTGGTTGCCTTTTTATTTTTCTTCCCTTCTTTTTATTCTTTTTAAATAAAAAACAAATTTTTTTCTTTTCTTTTTTAGGGGGAAAAGAGAAGAGGAAAACTTTTCCTTTTTCCTGATTGTAATGGGAACATTTCATGGTGGTTGTCCATATTTGTCCATATTCATTTCAGATTTATACCTAATTCTAAATTGCTTTGAATTCTTTTGAAATATTTCCGGATATTTTTAAAGATTCCAAGAAATTTTTTAAAGATTTCAATAATTTTAAGGAATTTGTAAGATTTTGGGGTATTTTAAAAACTTCCAAGGCATTTTTAGAAACTTTTAATTTCAAATATTTTAGAGAATTTTAATAGATTCCAAGGAATTTTTCACTAATTTAATCAATTTGAAGTGATTTTAAAGCTCTTGAAATATTTTAGGATAAAGAATTTTCGAGAATTTTAAGAAATCTGAAAACTCTTAATATATTTTATTACATTTCCCATGATTTCCGAAAATATAAAATTTGACAGGATATTATAATATTTTAGTGGATTTTAAAGAATATATTCATGGGAAGTGAAGTAATTTCTAGGGTTTTAAAGGTTTGAAGAGATTTGCAATTCACCCTGAATTCATATTAAGTTGTCCTAAATTCTTTTGAATTCTCTTGAATTTTATGAATTTACTTGAATTTTTTTATTTTACTTGAATTTATCTAAATTTACTCTATTGTAATTAATTTATTGGAATTTTTTAATTTAAACGATTTTAAATGATTCAACGTTTCAGAAGGTCCTTTAAAAGATATCAAAGAATTCGAAATATTTTAGGTTTCGAGGGATTTCAAAAGGTTTTAAAGGATTTGAAATATTTTAGGGTATTTTAGAAGATTACAAAGAAATTTTTAAAAAGATTGTAAGGCGATTTATAAGTTTTCCTAAGGATTTCAATGATTTTAAGGGATTTTTAAAGTCCCCAAGCGTTTTTAATTAATTTTTTGGAATTCCTGGCAATATTAAAATTCGTAGAATTTCACAAGCACATAATATTGTAATAAATTTCAAAGAATATATTAGAAGAAGTGAGGAATTTGGTAGGGTTTCAAAGATTTAAAGATATTTTCAAATATTTTTTGCACTCATTTGAAATTCTTCCAGAATGCTTACCAATTTATCCTAAATTCTTTTGAATTCTTCTAAATTCTTCTCAGTTTAATAAATTTAAACAAAGTTTTTGTTTAATTCATTCTTAAGTATTTTAAATTCATTTTAAATTAATGAGAATTTCATCACATTCTTTTAAATTCAGTTTAATTTTTCTAAGCTCATTTTAAACTTACTAAATTCAATTAATATATTCATATTTCTAAATTGTCAACGATTCTTTAAAAAAAATTTTATTTTACCTTGAATTTTTATCAAATTTATCAACTTTTTTTTTATCTTAAATTCTTCTAAACTTATTCCCAGTTTACGGATATAAGTGGAATTTTTTTATGAAAATAAAAATGTAACAATTCATTTTAATTCTTTTGAATCTAACTTGAATGGTTTTGAAATCTTATGAATTTATCCTAAAGTTATTAGCCTTTGATCAAGAAAAAAAGTACCCTTTGGTCCCTATATTTAATCACCCAGGGCAGGGGTCTTCTAAGGTAAATCCTGTATCTACTACCTTATTTTTTGATGACGGGAACCCTTAAACTCGAGACCCTTATTTCTATTCAAAACTTCACGCTAAAATGGAGAATTATGAAATAAAATAATGAATGTTTAGTTTTCGTTACTTTAATATTGTTAAATAAAATATTCAATGCCATTGTAATTTTTGAAAACTCTCAATTTAAATTCCCTAAAAATTGTTTTGTGTATAAATAATTCAAAATTTAATTTGCAAATTAAATAAAAAAGTAGCAAGAAGTTCACAAATCTTTGAGCTTCTATTACCTAATATTCAAAACATAATCAATTTTAAAATCTACAAGAAAATTTTTTTTCAATATTATAAATTTCGAAATTGTTAAATGCACTTAAATAATTTATTATATTATTATATCTAATAGATATAAAGAATAAATAAGTTACAATTTTTACGATCTGTTAATACCAATGCAAAGAAGTTTTCCCCTTCAGTTGCGATACCGTTTTTCAAAACTTTTCTTCTAAAAATTAAAAATTGCTTTTTATTTGAAAAGTTTTTTTTAATCATTTAATTTTAAAGGTTTATAATTTGAAAAAATTGCATTTCGAGATGTAAAAATGACGAAAAATTAATTTTTTATCTTAGAGAAATTTGTGGCATCAATTAACATTTTTTTTTAATGTAATAAAAATTATAAATTCTACAATGTAAGCAACTTTGACTTTGAAACATTCAATGTACTTTAAAGTAGTATCAAATTAAACATTTTTATTTAAAAGCGGAGAACCCTTTTTCTGGTATAACTTAACAGAGCTTGAAATACAAAGTATTTTATTTAAAGTATTTTAACTAAGCAATTTTCGATAATTGTTCACAAATAAATGTTTACCACATTAATAACACTAAATAATTTTTAAAAAATACTACTAATAATAAAAATAAGAGGTCAAAAATAGATTCAAGGCGTTCCAAATTTAGTTTTTTTTTGTTGCAAATCGAGAATCTGTAAATAAAATTATTTCAGAATAAAATTTCGAATATAGAAAAAATCAAAAACTTTAAAAAATGATTACTTAAAATTCAAAGGAATTGAAATTGCATTAGCGATTTTAAATACCGGGAAAATTTTCAGAATAAAAGTTTTTTCCAACTTTGATTTTAACCGTTTTTAAATAATTTCCTAAATTGTCATTTTTGTCAATTATTATATCATTTAGTTTAGAATGCTTAATTCAAAAATATTTCACTTTAAATATTTTCTATTTTAGATTTTTAATTTTTAAGCATGTATTTTAATTTAAGGAATTTAAAAATGCAGTTTTAAAGGTTAAAAAAAATTAAAAATTAGAAGTTTTTAAAATCGAAGATTTTGTTTAAAACTGGGTGGCCACCGGACCGGGAAACCGGAAATTTTACGAATTTTCAGAAGAAAAATCTGGAAATTTATGATAAAAAACAGTTTTATTTTATCAATTTTAGATATAAATAAATAAATTATTTTAAAAATTGATCTGTACTTTAAGTATAGAAATCTGAACAATAATTGATTTGACCAAACAATTCTAGATCCGTTCAAAATTTGAGAATTTCCAGGTTGTAACTCTTTCAATCCCAAAATCTTGATAAGAATTGAAATTATTATATCATTTAGTCCGATATTTTTATTTTTAAATAAAAGTTTTCATGATTTATTAATGATATATTTTTAATTCAGAGTTTCAGGTATTCTTTTATATTATTTTTTTATATTAAATTTAGTAAATAAATTTATTAATGTATTATTTCTATTAGTTTTTTCAGCTATTAAAAAATGTAAACGTGCGTTTTACTATTTTCAACTTGAAAATAATTCCATAATAATAGTCATAATTAAATGTTCTTATTAAATTTAAAATATTGTGAGTCTAAATGATTTAATTTTTATCCCATTTAATTTGAAATTTCTTAATGTAAAAAAAGAATAAGTATTTGATATTTAGCAATATTTCACTGTTCATTTAAGACGAGTAAATTTTCGAAGAACTTTTAATCTTTTAGCGTTACAATTTTAATTGTTCTATTTAAAAAGTGTTTAATTTATAAGTGAAATTGTTACATTTTGACGCATAAATAACAATTGAACACTTATTATTTGTAGAAAAAATTGAGTAATCTTAAGAGATATTTAGAAGTTTTGAAAAGATTAAAAATTAATTATAGACTTCAAATTATTTCAAGTGATTTAAACGAAGTGTGTGAACATTTTTTTCAGAACTTCTAAATATATTTTAAGATTAATCGAAACTTTCCTACAATTTTTGAATATCCTGCAAATTAAAGAAAAAATCCTTAAAATCTTCCATGTTCTTCTTTTATCATTTTTTAAATATAAATCTTCTTAAACTTTCTGTTATAATAATTTTTCAAAGTGAAAAATCATTTTCGACTTTCACAATTTTTAAAAAAGTTCTAAATTTTTTGTTTGAAATCTACAAACATCTCAATTTTATTTTTATTTCGGCTGTATGTACTTCAAATTATTTCAAGTTCTAAATTTAATTCGAATCATTTTTAAACTTCTGAATATCTCTTAATATTACTGTAATATTTTTACAAATAATAAATGTTCTACTGTTATTTATAAATTCAAATTTAATTTTTTTAAATTTGCAGGATTTTCTAAAAGTTATAGAAAAAATTTAATTCATTTTGAAATATATTTAAAAGCTCTGACAAAAAAATCAAAAATAATTTTGAATTTGGATTTGAAGGATGCCTAAACTATTTAAAATAAAAATAACTTAACTTCTAATTTAAGAATTGTTAAGTTGAAGAAATTATTTTTCAATTTTTGATTTGTCTAACTTAAATTAATATAATTTTGAAACATTTTTAAAGTTAATTGTTTTATTCTTTAATTTAGACTATTGGACATGTTAACGTGGATTTATATTTTCGGAACCTAATCTAAATCTTTAAACTCTATGATTGATAAAAGTTCTAAATTTTGCAGTTCATTCGCATTTCATTTAATGCTTTAATTTCTTTATTGTTTATTACTTTATATGGAAAAATGTTAAGAATATAGTTTGATTTTTTAAATTTCATTGGCCGTGAAAAGTGTTTGCGCACCGGGAAAAGGCCGGAAAATAACCGGGAATTTTTTTCTTCGATTTTTTACCTCTCAATATGTAAATTTTTTTATTATAAACCTTTAAAATTAAATTATTAAAAAAAACTTTTAAAATAAAAAGAAATTTTTAATTTTTAATAGAAAAGTTTTGATAAACGCAACTAAAGGGGGAAAATTCTTTTCATTGGTATTAACAGATCTTAAAAATGGTAATTTATTTATTTTTTGTATCTGTTAGATATAATAATACAATCAATTATTTAATTTCATTTAACAATTTTTTAATCTTTTAATATTGAAAAATATGTTATTATGGATTTTAAAATTATGTTTTTAATATTAGGTAATAGATAAAAAAAATTACAATTTTATTTAATATTTTCTTTCACAATATTAACCCTCAAACGGTACACCATAGAAATTTGGATAATCATTCATTTTCCTCATGATAATTTGCTATAAATAAAGCGGCGTTTTTGAAAAATTACTTTTTTGGAAAAAAATTCGCCATTTCTTCGCATTGTATTTAAATTAATTAAACTTTTCGGGATTTTGCAGTTAAAGAAACACACAATCATGGAAAAATATTGTTTATGCCGAGAATGTGAATTTAGTATTTTTCCCGGTAGGTCAAAGTTGGGGTATTTTCAAATGCGTGATTTACAGTTATGATGGAAGGGAAATGAAAGTAATGCAAAATTTTGGCATTTGATACTTTACACTCTATTCAACTTCATTCCCATGCATCTAATGGAAAAAAATCACATTTTTGCCAAATTTATTGGAAATTATTATGAAAAATCGATAAACAACAAATAAATGTACATAAACATACTTACATTCAACAAACGAACGAAACTCCTTTACTTGAGAACGTAAAAGGTACACAGGTGCTAATTCGCACCAATTCGATTTTTTTTCGTCCTTCTATCTCGTAGTGATCAATGAAACTGGATCTCACCGGACTTGGGCCTGAAACCTTGGGGTTCGCACATATTTGTCGTGATGGGTATAATCCCGTACAACTGTCTATAATCAAATGCTACCAACTGTTGAAAAACGACGGTGCGAATTTGCACCAGTGTACCATTTGAGAGTTAAAATAACGAAAACTAAACATTCAAAGGATCTAATTTTGGAAACCCGTGAGTCCTTGGGACTGTGAGGCCTACAATTCAAATAAAAATTTCATCTAACTCGACTTGAAATCTTTCTTGCACTCTACACACTAGGTGTTGAGCCAACTCTCGAGGATACAAAACGTAAGCAATGCCGCCTCCTCATCCTTACAGATGGAGAAGACCTTCAATCTGGTGCAGCGAGCTCTCGGCAACTTGGCTGACGAGTCCTCCCATCAAAAGAGCCATCCACCTCGGCCACCTCTGACAGATGCCGAATTTCGAAAATTCCTCGACCCGATAGGACAAGTCGTGCATTCGAAGGAGCTCCGTGCCGTCATTTACTTTGGCGGAATCGAGCCCAGCTTGCGGAAGGTCGTTTGGAAGCATGTCCTCAACGTCTATCCGGACGGGATGTCAGGTCGCGAGCGGATGGACTACATGAAGCGGAAGGCACAGGAGTACCAGAATTTACGCGAGAGGTGGAAGAGTCTGATTCAGCGGGGCCAGAATGTGGGCGACCTGGGATATGTGACGAGTATGGTGAGAAAAGATGTTCTGCGAACAGACAGACATCACAAATTCTATGGCGGACCCGACGACAATCAGAATATAGCTAGTCTTTTCAATATTCTGACAACCTATGCCCTGAATCATCCGAGTGTGAGTTACTGTCAGGGGATGAGCGATTTGGCGTCGCCGCTTCTAGTCACGATGCGTGACGAAGCGCAAGCTTACATTTGTCTCTGTGCCTTGATGAGAAGACTTAAGGATAATTTCATGCTGGATGGTATCGCGATGACTACCAAGTTTGCCCATTTGTCCGAAGGTAAGGGAAATGGGAGATAAATTATTCATTTTTATTTATCAACAGGAGTAGTCTTTCAACTAATTATTAATTTTAATCAATTGTTTTACATATATTTTCAACTAAAATTATTAATATTTAACCAAACTATTTTAATTTTTAACTAAAATAGACAAATTTTCAACCACATAGTTGAAATTGAAAACATAAAAAAGATCAGTTTTCAACCCAAAGTGAAATAATTAAATTGCCAGTTTCAAAAAATTGATTTTCTACCAAAAAAGGCAAACTTTCAACCAAAATGATGAATTTTTAACTAAAATGATTAATCCTAAACTGGAATTGATCATTTTAATTTTAATTTATTAACAGGTGTAGTCTTTTTAATAGTAATTTGTAGTCTTTTCAATAGTAATTATATATAATTAACTGTTTT
>NC_046658.1:133615941-133628660 GCF_010883055.1 Belonocnema kinseyi | reverse complement strand
ATATTAAATTTTTAGCCAAAAAATATAATTTTCAACCCAAAATGAAATAATTAAATTTCCAGTTGAAAACAAATTGATTTTCTACCAAAAAAGGCAAACTTTTAACTAAAGTGATGAATATTTAAGTAAAATGATTAATCTTGAACTGGAATTGATCATTTTAATTTTAATTTATTAACAGGTGTAGTCTTTTTAATAGTAATTTGTAGTCTTTTCAATAGTAATTATATTTAATTAACTGTTTTTAGATATATTTTCAACTAAATTTATAAGCCTACCATGTAAATAGATGATTTTGCAAAGAAAAAGTAGAATTTCTAACCAAAAATATAATAATTAAATTTATAGTTAAAAAATTTAATTTTCTATAAAAAAAGGCAAATTTTCAACCAAAGTTATAAATTTTTAAGTAAAAGGATGATTCTTTCACTGGAATAGATGAATTATAAACCAAAAAGATTAATTTTCATACAAAAATATTAAATTTTTAGCCAAAAAATATAATTTTAAAACCAAAATGAAATAATTAAATTACCAGTTTCAAAAAATTGATTTTCTACCAAAAACGGCAACTTTTCAACCAAAGTGATGAATTTTTAACTAAAATGATTAATCTTCAACTGGAATTGATCATTTTAATTTTAATTTATTAACAGGTGTAGTCTTTTTAATAGTAATTTGTAGTCTTTTCAATAGTAATTATATTTAATTAACTGTTTTTAGATATATTTACAACTAAATTTATAAACCTACCATGTAAATAGATGATTTTTCAAAGAAAAAGTAGAATTTCTAACCAAAAATATAATAATTAAATTTATAGTTAAAGAAAATAAAATTTTCTATAAAAAAAGACAAATTTTCAACAAAAGTTATAAATTTTTAAGTAAAATGATGATTCTTTCTCTGGAATAGATGAATTATAAACCAAAAAGATTAATTTTCATACAAAAATATTAAATTTTTAGCCAAAAAATATAATCTTCAACCCAAAATGAAATAATTAACTTTCCAGTTGAAAAAAATTAATTTTCTACAAAAAAAAGGCAAACTTTCAACCAAAGTGACGAATTTTTAATAAAAATGATGATTTTTTCACTGGAATAGATCAATTTTAAACCAAAAAGATTAATTTTCAACCAAAAAGGTCAAATTTGTAGCCAAAAAGTAGAATTTTCAATCGAAAATGAAATAATTAAATTTTCATTTGAAAAAAAATTTATTTTCTACAAAAATAAAGAAACTTTAACGAAAAAGCTGAATTTCCAAATAAAAATTAAGCAAATTTTCAAATATTTAGTTGAACTTTTGAACATAAAAAAATCAATTTTCAACCAAAAAGTCGAATTTTCAACAAAAAATGAAATAATTAAATTTCAAGTCTAAAAAGCATTAATTTTATATAAAAAAGGCAAATATTCAACCAAAGTTATACATTTTCGACTAAACTGATGATTCTTTCACTGGAATAGATGAATTTCAAACAAAAAAGATTAATTTTTATAAAAAGATTTAACTTTTCTCCAAAAAGTAGAATTTTCAGCCCAAATTGAAATAATTAAATTTCCAGTTAAAAACAAATTAATTTTCAATAACAAAAGAAGGAAATTTTAACCAAAAAGTTCAATTTCCTAATAAAAATAAAGCACATTTTTAAATAATGAGTAGAATTTTGAACTTAAAAAATCTGTTTTCAACCAAGCAGTAGAATTTTCGATCAAAAATGAAATAATTAAATTTCCAATTATTAAAAAATTAATTTTCTACAAAAAAACGATTTCCACCAAAAAGTTGAATTTCCAACTAAAAATAATCGAAATTTTCAATCATTTGATTGAATTTTAAAATTTAAAAAATCATTTTTCAATCAAAAAGTAGAAGTTTCAAACAAAAATGAAATAATTAAATTTCCAGTTGAAAACAAATTAATTTTCTATAGAAAAAAGCAAACTTTCAACCAAAGTGATGAATTTTTAACTAAAATTATGATTTTTTCACTGGAATAAATGAATTTTAAACCAAAAAGATTAATTTTCATAAAAAAAGATTTAATTTTTCGCCAAAAATCAAAATTTTTCGACCAAAGGTGAAATAATTAAATTTTCAGTTAAAAACAAATAAATTTCAACAAAAAAAAGGAAATTTCAACCAAAAAGTTGAATTTCCAAATAAAAATGAAGCAACTGTTCAAATAATGAGTAGAATTTTGAACTAAAAAAATCATTTTTTAACCAAACCGTAGAATTTTCAAACAAAAAATGAAATAATTAAATTTCCAATATGAAAAAACATTAATTTTCTATAAAAAAAGTCAAACTTTCAACCAACGTGATGAATTTTCAAATAAAATGATGATTCTTTCACTGGAATAGATTCATTTTAAAACAAAAAGATTAAATTTGTAGCTAAAAATTAGAATTTTAACCAAAAATGAAATAATTAAATTTTCAGTTGAAAACAAATTAATTTTTACAAAAAAAAAGGAAAATTCAACCAAAAAGTTGAATTTTCAAATAAAAATTAAGCAAATGTTCAAATATTTAGTTGAATTTTGAACTAAAAAAATCAGTTTTCAACCAATAAGCAGAATTTTCAACCAAAAATGAAATAATTAAATTTCAAGTTAAAAAAAAAAATTCTTGTAAAAAGGCAAATTTTCAACCAAAGTGATGAATTTTTAACTAAAATGATGATTCTTTCACTGGAAAAGATGAATTTTAAACCAAAAAGATTCATTTTCATATAAAAAGGTTAAATTTTTAGTTAAAATGTAGAATTTTCAACCGAAAATGAAATAATTAAATTTCTAGTTGAAAACAAATTAATTTTCTACAAAAAAAGGACACTTTAACCAAAAAGCTGAATTTCCAAAAAAATAAATAAATAAAGCAAATTTTCAAATATTTAGTTGAATTTTGAACTAAAAAACTCAGTTTTTAACCAAAACGTATAATATTCAAACAAAAATGAAATAATTAAATTTCCAATTTCAAAAAACATTAATTTTCTACAAAAAAAAGGAAACTTCAACCAAAAAGTTGAACTTCCAAATAAAAATTAAACAAATTTTAAACATTTAGTTGAATTTTGTACTTAAAGAATCAGTTTTCAATTTTTAATTAATATGATGATTTTTTCACTGGAATATATGAATTTTAAACCAAAAAGTTTAATTTTCATCCAAAAAGGTTAAATTTGTAACCAAAAAGTAGAATTTTCAGCCAAAAATGAAATAATTAAATTTCCAGTAGAAAACAAATTAATTTTCTACAAAAAAAGGAAACTTCGACCAAAAAGTTGAATTTCCAAATAAAAATTAAACAAATTTTCAAATAATGAATAGAATTTTGAACTTAAAAAATCTGTTTTCTACCAAGCAGTAGAATTTTCAACCAAAACTGAAATAATTAAATTTCCAGTTAAAAACAAATTAATTTTCTAGAAAAAAAACAACAGATTTCAATCAAATAGTTGAACTTACAACTAAAAATAAAGCAAATGTTCAAACTTTTAGTTGAATTTTTAACTTAAAAAAATCAGTTTTCAACCAAAAAGTAGAATTTTTAACCAAAAATGAAGTAATTAAATTTCCAGTTTAAAAAACATTAATTTTCTATAAAAAAAGACAAAATTTCAACCAAAGTGATAAATTTTTAACTAAAATGATGATTTTTTCACTGGAACAGAT
Organism: Belonocnema kinseyi; assembly: GCF_010883055.1. Classification (NCBI taxonomy): domain Eukaryota; kingdom Metazoa; phylum Arthropoda; class Insecta; order Hymenoptera; family Cynipidae; genus Belonocnema; species Belonocnema kinseyi. Next base: position 133,624,972 of record NC_046658.1, on the reverse strand, counting down.
GAATTTTAAACCAATAAGATTAATTTTGATACAAAAAGATTGAATTTTTAGCCAAAAAGTAGAATTTTCAACCAAAACTGAAATAATTAAATTTCCAGTTAAAATTAAATTAATTTTCTTTTAAAAAAAAGAAAAATTTTCAAACCAAACTGATGAAGTTTCAACTGAAATTATGAATCTTAACTGGAAAAGATCATTTTAATTTCACTTTATTAACAGGTGTAGTTCTTCAAATGAAATAATAAGAATTTCCAGTTTGAAAAAGTTAATTTTCTTCGAAAAAAGGCCAATTTTCTACGAAAGTATTGGATTTTCAACTAAGAAACAACAAGATACTAAAAAATGAAAAAATTTCAACCATGTAGTTCAATTTAGAAGAAGAAAAAAGATCAATTTTCAATCAAGAATGGAATCATTAACTTTCCAGTATTAAAAAATTCATTTTCTAAAAAAAAAAAGAAACTTCAACCAAAAAGTTGTATTCCCAACTAAAAATAAACCAAATTTTCAATAATTAAGTTGAATTTTGAATTAAAAAAATCATTTTTCAACCAAAAAAGTAGTAATTAAATTTTCGATTAAAAGAATTAATTTTACAAAAAAAAAAATTAACTAAAACGATGAACTTTAAACAAAAGAGTTTCACTTTCAACCCCAAAGTAGAATTTTCAACTAAAATTATGAACATTTAACAGAAATACTTTAATTTTCAACTAAAATAGACAATTTTTCAACCATGTAGTTAAAACTGAAAAGTAAAAAAAGATCTGTTTTCATCCCAAAGTGAAATAATTAAATTTACCATTTTCAAAAAATTGATTTTCAATCAAAAAGTAGAATTTTCAACCGAAACGGAAATAATCAAATTTCCAGTTTAAAAAAACATTAATTTGATTGAAGATGTACAATTTTATTTGCAAATTTTTTTTTTTTTTTGCTTTTTTAAATTTTATGTATTTTGTTACAAATTTGTTTTTTTTTATTCGAAATTAATCTTTTTAGTTACAAAATTCAAGTATTTGGGTAAAAATTTAATTTTTTCAATTTAAAATTTAACTGTTTTTTTTTTAATAAATTATATTACAAATTTGTCTTTTTTTTCAAAGTTCAAGTATTTGGTTAAAAATTTATGTGTATGGTTGAGGATTCATCATTTCAGTTTGTTGAAAATTTCTTCTTTTTCCATTTTAAAATGTAACCGTTCTTTTTTTGTTAAATTTCATTTTTTTAATTTTATGTATTTTGTTACAAATTTGTCTACTTTTATTTTAAATGAATCTTTTTGGTTCAAGTATTTGTTTAAAATATTTCTTATGACTGAGGATTCACAATTTCAGTTGAAAATTGGTTTATTTGATTCAAAACTAAGCTATTTTGTTGAAAATGTTTTCTTTTTTCAATTTAAAATGTCACTGTTTTCTTTTTTGTAATTAAGTTTTCTTTGTTTATGAAATTTTATATATTTTTTTAGAAATTCGTCTTTATTTTCTTTAAAATTAATCTTTTTGGTTTAAATTTTACTTTTATCATTGAGGATTCATAATTTAAGTTAAAACTTCATCACTTTAGTTGAATATTAAATTCTTTTTTCTTTGGTTTTCCAGTACAAAATTCAACTGTTTGTTTGAAAATTGATCGTTTTTTAGTTAAAAGCGCACCTGCTTGTTTTGAAATTTATCTATTTTTTTTAAAAATCGTCTTTGTTAATAGAAAATTAATTTTTTTGGTCAAAAGTTAAACTATCCATATAAAATTCATCTATCTTGAAAAAACTTATACTAAAAAAAAAATCTTGAGATACTGGAAAAAATAAAAATTTGCATAAAAGCGCATGAAATTTTAATAATAAAAAAATAGACTAGTTACGTTTTTAATTTTAAAAAAATATATATTTTTCAACCAAAAAGAAACGAATTAATCAAGAAATTGAGCTGGTAACAGAATAGTTCACTTTTCATCAAAAGAAATACATTTTTAACAAAAAATATGATTTTCCTGCCAAAAAAGTCGAAATAAACAAAAAATTGGTTGAAAATTCATCTATTTTGGTTGAAGATTCATAATTTTAGCTAAAAATTTGTCACGTTGGTTGAACCTTTTTTTTCAGAATTAATTTTTCAACTGATGATTTAATTATTACATTTTGAGTTTACAACTGATTTTTTTAGTTCAAAATTTAAATAATGGTTGGAAATTTGCCTTTTTTTGTAGAAAATTAATTTTTTTTTAATGAAAATTTAATTATTACAGATTTGCTCAAAAACGGATTTTTTTAGTTTAAAATTCAACGTAATGGTTGAATATTTGCTTTATTTTTAGTTAGGAATTCAACATTTTCGTGAAAAAATATTTTTTTTGAAAATTGACGTTTTTGCTAAACATTTTATCTTTTTGTTTAAAAATTAATTAAGATTTCGTCTATACTTATAAAAATAAACAGGGTGGCCACTGTACCAGGAAACGTGATAAGTCGGGCAATGATAGTGAATTAATTTTTTTACCGAAAATTCTTAATTTAAAAATCTGTCACTTAAAAAATTTTCCATTTTTAATTTTTAAGCATATTTTAATTTAAAGAATTTTAAAATGTAGTTTTAGAGGTTCAAACATTTAAAAATTAGAAGCGTTTAAAGTCGCAAGATTCTTGTTAAAAAAAATAACAAACCCTTTGTAGTTGATCAATTGTAAATATAAATTAATTCATGATTTTTAAAATTGAATTTTCTTTATAAACTATTTTGAATTTCAAAATAACTTCTAATTAATATATTTATAACCAAAGGCTTTTAGTAAATTTCAAATAGTATTTCGATCTTAAAATATTTCATTTTTAAAGCATTCCATTTGAAAAATTTCAATTGAGAAAAGGAACAAATACTTAATATTTAGAAATATCTGACAAGAAACAAGAAAACTAAACTTCAAACGTTTCATTTTTAACTTTTCTATTTAAAACAATTTAATTTGTAAGTCAAATTGTTGAATTGTTTAAGAAATATTTAGAAGTTTTGAAGAAACTTAAAATTAATTATAAATTTGAAATGATTTCTCATTTCGAAAAAATTATTTTTGAGATTGTCACCTTTTTTCAGTTGAAAGAGTACAATTTTATTCTAAATTACAACTTGCATACCAAACACAGTTTTTATTATACTTTCCTAATCGACGAATCTTGAACCAAATGATCGAATTTTCAAACAAAAAAGATTTTAAACTGCAACCAGGAAGAGTTGCATTTTCAAAAATAATCTTAAATTTTTTAATTGAAAATATGAATATTTTACAAGCCAGTTTAATTTTGAAGCAAGGAAGAGAAATTTTCAATTAAAAAATATGACTTTTCTAACAAATGAGGATTTTTACACCAAACGGATTGATCTTCTATCCAAAAATACAAGTGTTTAATAAATCAGGTGAAATTTTGATAAAAAAAGATTACTTTTTAAGAAAATAGTTGAATTTAAATTAATTATAAAATACAAATAATTAGCTTTTATTAAAAAAGGATCAATTCTGAATCAAAGAAGATGACTTTTAAACAAAACGGTTAAATTTTCAACCAAATAGTAGAATTTTTAACCAAGAGATGAATTTTTAGCCAAAAGGTGATATTTTTTTAGCAAATAGTTGAATTTTCCGCCCAAAAAGACGAGTTTTAAAGTAAGAGAGAATTTTCAATCCAAAAAGTATCAATATTCGAAAAAAAAAATATGACTTTTTAACAAAATAGTTGAATTCAGATTAATTCTGAAAAATAAATATAATACTTTTAGTTTTGTTTTTTTTTTTTCGTTTTTGATAGAAAGAGCTAACTTTCAATCGAAATATATTTTTTGAACCAAGAGGTTAATTTTAAACAAAAAAGGTGACTTTTTAAGAACTTAGTTCAATTTTCAATAAAATAAATGAACTTTCAAACAGTTGTAGAATTTAAAACTAAACACAAAAAATATGATAATAGACTTTTCAATACAAATTATTAACTTTCAAATATAAAAGGTGAATTTTCAACAACTAAAAAAAATATATTTTTCTACCAAAAGATAAATTTTCAACAAAAAAATATGAATTTTCGGCAAAAGTATAAATTTTTGGAGCAAGAACGGTGACTTTTTTTTTAAATCGTTGAATTTTCACAAAAAGTATGTTTTTTAAGTAAAAAGAGATTATTTATTAAACAAAAATACAATAATAGACTTTTCAAATAAAAAAAATTAATTTTTAATCAAAAAAGGTGAATTTTCAGCCAAAAAATATGAATTTTCAATTTAAAAAAATTAATTTTCTCCCAAACAATATAATTTTTCGTCAAAAAACGATTACTTTTTAACAAAAGATTTTAATTTTCAATAAAATAGTTAAATCTTTAACTAAGTAGTAGAATTTGTATTTTTGGGTAAAAAATTTAATTTAAAATTCGTTTTTTTATAAACAAATTTTTTTAAACTACAATTTCAAATATTTTGTTTAAAAAAGTCAACTGATTCATTTTAAATTAATTTTTTTGTTGTTATTTTATGTTCTTGTTTTTAAAATTAAATTGTTTGATAGAGGATTAGGCTTTTGGACTTGAAAATTCAACAAATTGGTATAAAATTAAACTGTTTTGTAGAAAATTCGTTTTTCTTTTTATTGAAAATTCATTCTGAATGAAAATTTATCTATTCCATTTTTGGTTAAATATTCAACTTTTTTTGTTAAAAATTCAACGTTTTCGTTAAAAAATTATGTTTTTTTGTTGAAAATTCGTCTTTTTTGGTAGAAAATCAACTTTTGTTGAAATGTTGTCTTGTTGAAAATATATACGATTTGGTTAAATCTTTTTTTTTTGTTATTAAAGTTTTGTAGTGGAAATATCAACTATAAAATTTGTTGATAAACATTAATCTTTTTGTTGAAAATTCAAAAATTTGCTTAACATTATCTTTCATTCTTGACTGATCATTTTTTCTTGGTAGAAATTTCATCTCTTTTTGGTTAAAAATGCAACTTCTTAGTTGAAGATTTATCTATTTTGGTTGAGGATTAAACTATTTTGTTGAAAATTAAAAAATTTTGTATGAAATTAAACTTTTTTGTAGAAAATTCGTTTTTATCGTTGTTGCTTTAATTGAAAATTAATTTTTCTCAGTAGAAATTCATCTGTTTAATTTGCTGGTTAAAAATTGAACTTATATGGTTTAAAAATGCAGACTATTCCTATTTTTTTTTTGAAAAATCAACAATTTGGTAACGGATTCATCTATGTTGTTAAAAATTAAATGGTTTTGTAAAAAATGGTTTTTCCTTTTTTTTAATTGAAAATTAGTTCTCAGTGGGAATGTAAATATTCCATTTTCAGGGTGGCCGTTTTAATCAAAGAAAAAAACTTCCGGTCATCTCCCGGTTTACAAAAAATTGCAAAGTGTTTGTTTGTCTTATTTAACATTAGTTTATCACCTATTTGTCACCTATTTAAAATAAAAATGTCGCCTATTCACCTTTTTTGACGACAATAGGTACTGTGATGACTGCGTTTAATTTAAGAAGTGTTCAGTTTATGAAAAAATGTAATTTTTCGAGCTTAAAATTGCGTGAAATGATTTAATTTTAAAAAAATGTAATGCATTAAATAATTCTTCAATTTAGAGCATTAAAAATGATAACTTGGATCTATATTTTTTGAACCGAATCTGAATCTTTGAACTCTATAATTTATAAAATTTTAAAATTTTAGATTAGAGAGTTTAATTCCATTTGAATACAACATTTTTGAATTAAACAATTTTTAAATTTCAGTTTTAAAAGTTTAAAATTCAAGAGCTCCACTTTGAGTGCTTTAATTTGCAAATCCGTTTTTATTACTTCAAATGGAAAATCTTGAGTTTGAATATTTTAATCTCATTGCCCGTGAAAAAGGTTTTCCAACCGGGAAATGATCGCCAATTTTTTATTTTTTTTTATTTTTTAAAACGGCTAGACGGAATTAGTTATAAATAAATTTCGTTCAGGTTTACAACACTACGACCCGGAATTTTACGCCTATCTCAAATCGCACCAAGCAGACGATCTTCTCTTCTGCTATCGATGGCTGCTCTTGGAAATGAAACGCGAATTCGCTTTGGATGATGCTCTGAGAATGCTGGAAGTTCTCTGGGCAGCTCTGCCTGCCTCTCCACCCACAGGCGAACTCAGTCTGGCAGAAGTTCCGTTTCCACCGCCTTCGCCACCTCCAAGTCCCAATGTCAAACAAATTCGGGAAAATGCCTACACGAAAGTCTGCGCAATTCGAAGACAAAGTTCATTGGCAAGCATCGCAAGTACTAAAAAGAGGCAGATGAGCACTGAAGAACCAGCATTGGAAACGACCAGTGAAAACGGTGAATCGAAGAGGTATTTTTTCTGTTTTTGCTATCAAAACAGGGGAAGTAGGGCAATTTTTTTCAAATAAAAATTGAGGAATAAATTGTTTTTAATTAAATAAATTCAGGTAATATATTCCTAAAAGTTCAAGTTAAGATATATTGCATTTTCAACAAAATAGCTTAATTTTCAATCAATAAAGGTGATTTTTCTGTAAGAAAAAGAGATTAATTTGTAACTTAAAGAGACGAATTTTCAACAACAAGGTTGCATTTTTTGCCTAATAGTTGCATATTCAAGTCATGAGGATAGATTTTCTACAAAGCAGTTAAACTTTTAAACGAGAAATAGGAATTTGTGAGAAGGAAATTAATTTTTAGCCAAATAGTTGATCTAACAACCAAAATTTGAAATTTCAAACCAAGAAAATCATTTTTCTACAGGACATGTGAATTTTTAAACAGAAAAAATTAATTTTCAACAAAAAAGTGAAGTTTTAACCAAATAGTGGAATATTCAAACCCTTTAGTTCAACTTCCGACCATGTAGTTGTATTTTTAAATCAAAAAGTTGAATTTTCTTCAAATCAGCTGGAGAATTTTTAACCCGAAAAGATGAATTTTAAACAAAAAAAGTTAATTTTCCAGCAAATAGTTTAATTTTCTATGGAATTGTGTATATTTTCAGTTGAAAATAAGAATCTTATATAATACAGTTGAATATTTAATCCGAGAATAGGAGTTTTCAACAGAAGTTAATTTTCAGCCAAATAATTAAATTTTCTACCAAACTCTTGAAATTTCAAGCGAAAATGATGAATTTTCTTCAAAACACGTGAATTCTTAGCCCAAAAAAATAATTTTTCAACATAAAAGTGAATTTTTAACCCAAAGATATGAATTATCAACTAAAAAGTGATTTTTTAACTCAAAAATATAAACTTTTAAACAAATAAAGTTAATTTTCCAGCAAATAGTTAAATTTTCTATTAAATTGTGTAAATTACAAGCTAAAAAACGAACTTTATACAAAACACTTAAATATTTAACCCGAAAATTTAAATTTTCAACAGAAAAAGTTAATTCTCAGCCAAATAGTGAATTTTTCTACCAAAATGTTGAAATTTCAAACCCAAAAAGTTGAATTTTCATTTTAAGAAGTGAATTTTTAACTCAAAAATGTGTATTTTTAAAGAAGGTTGCATTTTTAGCCTAAAAATATGAATCTTCAACAAAAAAAGATCATATTCCAGCAAATAGTTTAATTTTCTAGGAAATTTGTATAATTTCAAACTACAAATACGAAGTTTCTACAAAATACTTGAATATTCAACCCCCCAAAGAAAAGGAATTTTCAACAAAAAGTGAATTTTTAATTTAAAAAATATGAATTTTTAACCAAAAGATTGCATTTTTCGCCTAAAAATATTAATTTGATACAAAAAAAGTTCAATTTTAACCTAAAAATACGAATTTTATACGAAACAGTTGAATATTTAACCTGAAAATAGAAATTTTCAACAGATGAAGTTAATTTTCAGCCAATAGTTAAATTTGCCACCAAACTGTTAAAATTTCAAGCGACAAAGATCTTTTTTTTTTTTTTAAAGGTGAACTTTTAACTAACATATATGAATTTTTAACCCAAAAATATAAATTTTTAAACAAAAAAAGTTAATTTTTCGGCAATTAGTTTAATTTTCAACGACATTGTTTAAATTTCAAGCAAAAAATACGAATTTTATACAGAACAGTTGAATATTTGACCCGAAAAACAAATTTTCAACAGAAAAAGTTAATTCTCAGCCTAATAGTTAAATTTTCTACAAAACTGTTAAAATTTCAAGCGAAAAAGATGAATTTTCTTCAAAACAGGTGAATTTTTGCCCCAAAAATAGGAATTTTCAACAAAAAGTGAATTTTTAACCCAAAGATATGAATTATCAACTAAACAGTGCTTTCTTAACCCAAAAATATAAGTTTTTAAACAAAAAAATTTAATTTTTCGGCAAATAGTTACATTTTTTACGATATTGTTTAAATTTCAAGCAAAAACTACGAATTTTATACAAAACAATTGAATATTTAACTCGAAAATAGGAATTTTCAACAGAAAAAGTTCATTTTCAGCCAATAGTTAAATTTTCTACCAAACTATTGAAATTTCAAGCGAAAAAGATTAATTTTCTTCAAAACAAGTGAATTTTTAACTCAAAAATATAAATTCTTAAACAAATAAAGTTAATTTTAGAGCAAATAGTTAAATTTTCTATTAAATTGTTTAAATTACAAGGTAAAAAACGAACTTTATACAAAACACTTGAATATTTAACCCGAAAATTGGAATTTTCAACAGAAAAAGTTAATTCCCAGCCAAATAGTGAATTTTTCTACCAAAATGTTGAAATTTCAATCCATAAAGTTGAATTTTCATTTAAAAACGTGAATTTTTAACCCAAAAATGTGTATTTTCAAAAAAAGGTTGCATTTTTAGCCTAAAAATATGAATCTTCAAGAAAAAAGTTCACATTCCAGCAAATAGCTTAATTTTCTATGAAATTTGTTAAATTTCAAGCTAAAAATATGAATTTTTTACAAAAAAGTTAAATATGCAGCCCACAAATAGGAATCTTCAACAGATGAAGTTAATTTTCAGCCAATAGGTAAATTTTCTACCAGAATGTTAAAAA
>NC_046658.1:133612373-133615841 GCF_010883055.1 Belonocnema kinseyi | reverse complement strand
ATTTTTAGCCTAAAAATATAAATTTTCAACAAAAAAAAGTTACATTTTTCAGCAAATAGTTTAATTTTCTATGAAATTTTTTAAATTTCAAACTGAAATTACAAATTTTCTACAATACAGTTAAATATTCAACCTAAAAATATGAATTTTCAAAAAAGGTTGCATTTTTAGCCTAAAAATATTAGTTTTATATTTTAAAAAAGTTCATTTTCAGCCAAATAGTTAAATAGCCAAAAAATGGAATTCTCTTCAAAACAGGTGAAATTTATACCCAAAAATATGAAGTTTTAACAAAAAATTGCGTGTTAAACCCAAAAATATAAAATTTTAACAAAAAGGTTGCATTTTTAAACGAAAACTATGATTTTTTTACCAAAAAAGTTAATTTTCCAGCAAATAGTTTGAACAAAAGAAAATAAGCAGTTGTGTTTTCAACAAAAAAATACCAATTTTTTAACAAAGTTCTTGAATTCTCAATTAAGAAATATTAATTTTCAACAAAAATGATGAAACTTCCACCAAAAGTGATGAATTTTCAAACTAAAAAAGACGAATAAAAAAATAACAAAAATTTTCAAATAAAAGTTCATTCTTAAGCAGATATTTGAATTTTCTACCTTATTGTTAAATTTTCAAACCGAAAAGATGAATGTTCTGGAAAAAATTGAATTTTCAACAAAGAAGTTAATTTGCAGCCAAATAGTTCAATTTTTCTACCAAAATTTTGAAACTTTAAGCCAAAAAGATTATTTTTCTTTATAACACGTGAATTTGTAACCCAAAAATATGATTTTTTTAACAAAAAAGACGAATTTTCTAGAAAAAACTTAATTTATGACTTAATTTTCGATAAAAAGGTTCACTTTTAACCCAAGAGTGCAATTTTCAACCCAAATGTTGAAATTTCAAAGCAAAAAGATTAATTTTCTTCAAAAAATTTGGTAACTCTTTAACCGAAAAATGTGAATTTTCAAATAAAAAGTACAGCTTTAATCCAAAAATAAGAATTTTTACCTAAAAAGTGAATGTTTAAACCAGAAATATGGATTTTTAACAAAGAAAGGTAAGTTTCAACTAAATAGATAAATTTTATAAAGAATTGTTTAATTTGCAAGCCAAAAAGACAAGTTTTGTACAGAAAAGATTTTAAAACAGGTGAAGTTTTAACCCAAGAATATTAATTTTAAACAAAAAAGTTCATTTTCAGCCAAATAGTTGAATCTTCTACCAAACTGTTAAAATTTCAAGCAAAAAAGATGAATTTTCTTTAAAACATGTGAATTTTTGACCTTAAAATCTGAATTTTCAACCGAAGAAGTCAATTTTCATTCAAGTAGTTGCTATTTTCACCTAAATTTTGACATTTTTAACCAAAAAGTTGAATTTTCTTCAAAACGGGTAAATTTGTTAATCTAAAAATAGGAATTTGCAACTAAAAAGCGAATTTTCAATTCAAAAATATGAATTTAAAAAAAAAAGTTTATAAATTTCATTTACAGTCAAACAGATGAATTCCTTACCAAAATGTTAAAATTTCCAAACAAAAAGATAAATTTTCTTCAAAACAGTTAAATTTTTAACCCAAAAACATGAATTTTAAACAGAAAAGTTAATTTTCAACAAAACAGTTGAATACTCAATAAAAACCGATTAATTTAAAACTAAACACTTAAATTTTCAATAAAAAAAGTTATATTTTTAATAATAAAAATAAAGTTTCAACCCAAAAAGACTAATTTCCTAAAAAGAGCTTTTATTTTATACAATCGTAATTAACATTAAAAAAAAAAGATTAAGTTTCAAAAAGAAGATTATTTGTCTACAAAAAAATTGTATTTTTTCTAAATTGTTAAATTTTCAAGCAAACTATCAATTTATGACCAAGAAGATGAATTTTCTACTACATCATTAAATTTTGAAGCCAAAAAATATTAAATTTCAAACAAACAGTTCATTTTCAATCAAACTGTTGAAATTTCAGTTACAAAATATGAATTTTCACCCAAAAAGATGAACTTTCTTCAAACCACGTTATTTTTTGACAAAAAAAATAAGAATTTTAAACAAAAAAGTTCATTTTCAGCCAATAAGTTGAATTTTTTACTAAAATGTTGAAATTTCTGAAGAAAAAGACGGATTTTGTTTAGAACGGGTGAATTTTTAACCCAAAATATGAATTTTTAATTACAAAGTGCATTTTTAACCTAAAAATATGAATTTTAAACAAAAAATTTTATACCAAAATCTTAAAATTTCAAACCAGAAAGATAATTTGTCTTTAAAACAGGTGATTTTTAATCCACAAATAGGAATTTTCAACTAAAAAGCAAATTTTCAATCCAACAATATGAAGTAAAAAAAAAGTTTGTAAAGTTCATTTTCAGCCAAATAGTTGCATTAAGTTAATGAAGTTAGGTAAATCTTAAAATAGGAATTTTCAACTAAAAAGCGAATTTTCGGTCCAAAAATATGAATTGAAAAAAAAAGTTTATAAAGTTCATTTACAGTCAAATAGATTAATTCTTTACAAAAATGTTAAAATTTCAACAAAAAAAAAAGATGAATTTTCTTCAAAAAAAGTTAAGTTTTTAACCCAAAAGCATGAATTTTAAACAGAAAAGTTAATTTTCAACAAAACAGTTGAATACTCAATAAAAACCAATTAATTTTAAACTAAACAGTTAAATTTTCAATAAAAAAGCTACATTTTTAGCAATAGAAATGAAGTTTTAACCCAAAAACACTAATTTTCTGAAACAAAAACTTTAATTATCAAAAAACAAGATTATTTTTCTACAAGAAAAAACGAATTTTTTTCTAAACTGTTAAATTTTCAAGCAAACTATCAATTTAGGACTAAGAAGATGAATTTTCTACTATATCATTAAATTTTCAAGCCAAAAAATATGAATTTTCGAAGAAGAAGTTCATTTTCAATCCAATTGTTGAAATTGCAGTTCCAAAATATGAATTTTCAACCAAAAAATATTAATTTTAAATAAAAAAGTTAATTTTCAGCCAATAAGTTGAAATTTTTAAACAAAAAGACGAATTTTTTTTAGGACGGGTGAAAGTTTATACAGTTCATTTACAGTCATATAGATGAATTTTCTTCAAAGAAGTCAAATTTCTAACTCAAAACCATGAATTTTAAGCAGAAAAGTTAATTTTCAACAAAATATTTAGACACTTAATAAAAACCGATTAATTTTAAACTAAACAGTTAAATTTTCAATAAAAAAAGTTATATTTTTAACAATAGAAATAGAGTTTTAACCCAAAAGACTAATTTTCTAAAAAAAAAAAAACGTTTATTTTATACCACCTTAATTAAAGTAAAAAAAAAAGATTAATTTTCAACAAATAGGGATTTTTAACCCATGCATATGAATTTTAAACAACAAATTTTTTACCAAAATGTCGAAATTTCAAACTAAAAAGATAAGTTGTCTTTAAATCAGGTGAATT
>NC_046658.1:133611224-133612363 GCF_010883055.1 Belonocnema kinseyi | reverse complement strand
ATTTTCTAATCCTATTTTAGGTCATCGTCGACGCAAGAAGTTGCTTCAGAAGCAGAACAGAATTCGAAAGCCGTGACAAACCGAGATTTACCGGAAGTGCTATCGAATAAGAGTCCCTGCAAGCGAATGCATTTGCTGGACTTGAGAGAAAGACTGAGTCTAATGAGCAAAGATCCGAAAAACGGGGAGCAATCCGAAACTGAGAAGAAGTGTGCTCGGGTGGTGAAAAATTTAAACGAATTTTTGAATTTTACAAGTCTGAATCGAAGTAAAGTCACTCCAAGTGATGACCGGGAACTGAGGCGAGTTTCGAGCGAAAGTGGAGTTGTCAAAGTCGTCAGAGATGACACTTCTCCAGATGATCCCACCGATTTTTATCCAATGACGACTTCGATGACGAGAGAATTGAGACTGGAACTTGAATCTTTAGATCGTCAGGTTTGTTTGTTTTTTTTTTTTTTACAAATTCAAATCAAATTATTTTTAAAAAATGCATTTTTTTAATTTTCCCAAGAATCTTGAGAAAATTTAAACAGATTTTTGAAGATTTCAGGTATCAAAATCAAAATTTCGACGGATTTCAACTAATGAAACAATTAATTTTCAATTCAAAGTGTTAATTTCCAAACAAAAAATTAATCTTTCACAAAAGAAATTAAATTTTTAACAAGAATTGTTATTTTTTTAACCAAATAGTTGAATTTGCAACTAAAAAAAGAAAGTTTCAATCAAAGATGAATTTTCTACAGAATTGTTAAATTTTTATAAACGTTAACACAAATTTTCTATAAAATGGTAGAATTTTCAACCAAGAAGATTAATTTTCTACGAAAAAGAAGGCTTTTAAACCAAGAAGATTCTTTTTTCAAACCAGTAAATAACAAATTTAAAACGAAAAAGATGAAATTTCTTGAAAATAGGTGCATTTCTAACCAAAAAATATGAATTTTCCATAAAAAAGTCAGTTTTTAACGTAAAAATATAAGTGTTCAGGCAAAAAGTGAATTTTTGATCCAAAAATAGGCATTTTCAACCCAAAAATACGAATTTTGAACCCAAAACTACGAATTTTTAACAAAAAAGTTAAATTTCAAGTAAATAGTTAAATAGTATAATTTTCCCAAGAATCTTGAGAAAAT
>NC_046658.1:133598245-133611124 GCF_010883055.1 Belonocnema kinseyi | reverse complement strand
ACGAATTTTGAACCCAAAACTACGAATTTTTAACAAAAAAGTTAAATTTCAAGTAAATAGTTAAATAGTATAATTTTCCCAAGAATCTTGAGAAAATTTAAACAGATTTTTGAAAATTTCAGGTATCAAAATCAAAATTTCGACGGATTTCAACTAACGAAACAATTAATTTTCAATGTAAAGTCTTAATTTCCAAACAAAAAATTAATCTTTCACAAAAGAAATTAAATTTTTAACAAGAATTCTTATTTTTTTAACCAAATAGTTGAATTTGCAACTAAAAAAAGAAAGTTTCAATCAAAAATGAATTTTCTACAGAATTGTTAAATTTTTTAAAACGTAAACACAAATTTTCTATAAAATGGTAGAATTTTCAACCAAGAAGATTAATTTTCTACGAAAGAAAAATTGTCTACCAAATAGTTGAATTTTCAACCGGAAAAGACCAATTTGCAACAAAAGAATTGAATCCTCAATGGAAAAAGATTAGTTTTCAATCAGTAGCGTTTTTAGCCAAAAACATTAAATATTTTCCAAAAGAGACTAGTTTTTAATAAAAAAAAACGTAATTGTTAACCTGAAAATATACTTTATACACGAGAAAGTTACTTTTCAACCAAATAATTGAATTTTCTATCAAGAAGATTAATTTCTAATGAAAAAAGAAAAAATTGTTGAACCAGAAAATTCATTTTTTATAAAGCAGATGAATTTTCTACCAAAAAAGACAAATTTTTCATAAAATAGTTACATTTTCTTAAAAAAATGAATAAATTTTCAACTAAAATAGTGAATCTTTAATCAACAAAAAGAATTTTTTACCTAATGGTTGAATTTTCAACCAAACAGAAGGCTTTTAAACCAAGAAGATTATTTTTTCAAAATAGAAAATAACAAATTTTCAACAAAAAAGTTAAATTTCAAGTAAATAGGTAAATAGTCTAATTTTGCCAAGAATCTTGAGAAAATTTAAAAAGATTTTTGAAAATTTCAGATCTGAAATCAAAATTTCAACGAATTTCAACTAACAAAACAATGAATTTTCAATTTCAAGTGTTAATTTCCAACCAATAAATGAACCTTTCACCAAAGAAATTAAATTTTTAACAAGAATTATTAATTTTGTAACCAAATAGTGAATTTGCAACTAAAAAGAGGAAGTTTTAATCAAAAAGGTAAAGTTTCAACCAAGAAGATTCATTTTCCACAAACAAAAAACACGAATTTTCAATAAAAAAAAGGACGAATTTTGAATACAATAGGAAAATTTTAAGGCAAAAATATTACTTTTAAACCAAGAATATTATTTTTCTACCAAAAGAGAAAAATGTTCTTCCAAATTGTTAATTTTTCAAGCCGTAAACGCAAATTTTCTGAAAAACAGTAGAATTTTCAACAGAGAAGATTAATTTTCTAGGAAGAAATTAATTGCCTACCAAATAGTTGAATTTTTTAACCAAAAAATATTAATTTTTAACAAAACAATTGAATCCTAAACCGAAAAAGATTGGATTTCAGTCATTAAACCTTTTTCAAAAGAGACGAATTTCCAGTAAAAAAAAGTTTAATTGTTAATCTGAAAATATAAATTTTCCACAAGAAAATTAATTTTTAACCCAATAGTTTAATTTTCACTCAAATAATTGAATTTTCGACCAATTTCATAAATTTTCTATCGAGTGGATTAATTTTCATTATAAAATCAAAAAATTGTCGACCCGAAAATTACTTTTTAACAAAGCAGATGAATTTTCTACCAAAAAAAAAAGATGAATTTTCAAGAAAATAGTTAAATATTTAAGAAAAAAATCATTTTTTCAAGCAAAAAGTGAATTTTTAATCAAAAAATAGGAATTAACAAAAAAGTTAATTTTCAATTAAATAGTTAGATTTTCTACCAAATTGTTTAATTTATAAGCCAAAAGGGCGAATTTTCTACAAAGCAGTTAAATATTTAACCCAACAATTAGAATTTTCAACAAAAGAAAAAAGATTGTTTTCAGCCAAACAGTTGAATTTTTCACCAAACTGCTGAAATTCCAAAACACAAAGAAGAATTTACTTTAAAGCAGGTGAATTTTTAACCCAAAAATATGAATTTTTAACAAAAAGTGAATTTTCAATCCAAAAATATGAAATTTTTTACCAAAAAGTTCATTTTTAGCCCCGTAGTTGAATTTTTCAACAAAATTTTGAAATTTCAAAACAAATAGATGAATTTTCTGCAAAAAAGGGAATTTTTAAACCAAAAGTATGAATTTTTAACCAAAAGGTTGTCTTTGTAGCCTAAAAATATGATTTTTTTACAAAAAAAGGTAATTTTCCAGCAAATAGTTTAATTTTCTATGAAAATTTTTGAATTTTAAGCTGAAAATACGAATTTTCAACAGAGGAAATTAATTTTCAGCCTAGTAGATAAATACCAAACCGTTGAAACTTCAAGCGAAAAAGATTAATTTTCTCCAAAACAGGTGAATTTTTAACCCAAAATATGCATTTTTTACCAAGAAGTTCATTCTTAGCCAAATAGTTGAATTTTTTACAAAAATGTTGAAATTTCAAACAAAAAACAAGAATTTTTTGAAAATAGGTGAATTTCTATTCAAAAAATATGAATTTTAAATAAAAAAGGTGAATTTTTAACGAAAAAATATGAGTTTTCAAACAAAAATGGAATTTTTGACCCAAAAATACGAATTTTCAGCAACAAAGTTAAGTTTAAAGTAAATAGTTAAATTTTCTGCCAATTTGTTTAATTTGTAAGCCAAAAGGATGAATTTTCAAAAAAAATGCTGAATTTTTAGCTTAATAGTTAAATTTTCAAGTAAAGAAGACGAATTTTCTGCAAAGTAGTTAAACATTTAAACCAGAAATAGGAATTTTCAACAACAAAATTAATTGTCAACCAAATAGTTGAATTAACTACCAAACTTTTGAAATTTCGAACCAAGAAAACGAGTTTTCTACACAGCAGATGAATTTTTAAACAGAAAAAATTAATTTTAAACAAAAAAGTTAGTTTTTAACCGAAAAATGTAAATTTTCAACAAAAAGGTTGCATTTCTAACCCTAAAAATTTGAATTTTCAAAAAAAAATTCATTTTCCAGCAAATAGTTTAATTTTCTATGAAATTGTTTAAATTTCAAGCTAAAAATACTAATTTAAAAAATTTTTTATCCAAGAAGATGAATTTTCGATAAAACAGTTGAACTTTCCACCCCAAAATGTAAGTATTCAACAAAAAAATTCATTGTAGTGGAATTCGCAACCATTAGTATTAAAAAAAAAAAAAAAAAAACATTAAATATTTTCTAATTTTCTATCAAGAAGATTAATTTCCAAAGTCAAAAAAGAAAAATTGTTGACCCAGAAAATTCGTTTTCAACAAAACAGATGAATTTTCTACCAAACAAAAAACGGATTTTTAATAAAATATTTAAATTTATAAGAAAAAAAAAACTTTCAACTAAAATAGTTAATTTTCAACCTAAAAATTTTAATTTTAACCTACTAGTTTTTTAGATAGGAAAACTTTCAAGCAAAAAAATAAAATATCTAAAATAGTGAATCGTTATTAAAAAAAGTTATAAATATCTTTTAAAATGATCCACATTTTTCCTAAAATTTTGATCAAAATTCTGCAAATTTAAAAAAAATTTCTTTTAAATCTTCCAGATTCGTTTTTGATAATTTGAAAAATGTTTTGGAATGTTTTGAACTCTTTTTAAACTTTTTTTCAAAATAAATGTCTTAAAATGAGGAATCATCACAAAAATTCAGAGTTCGAAATATCTTTTAAACTTATTCGATTTTTTTTTAAATTTTATAATCTTGCAAAATTTAAAGAGCTTGATTTTAAATCTTTTTTCCGAAATTTTAGGAAATGATTTGAAATATTTTTTTATATGCTCTTTAAATTAATATTGAAAAAAACGAAATAATTTAAATTTTTCTTAGAATCTTACGAAAAAATAATTATTTTTTTAAAACCTTCAAAATCTGTTAGAAGTTTCAAAATTGTATTTAAAAAACCTTCAAAAATCTAGATTTCTTTTTGATAATTATGACAATCTTTTGGAACTTTCTAAAATTATTTTTAAATATTCTTTCTGAATAAATGTCATCAAAAAGTTGCAGAGAAATTTGAAGAATTTTTTTTTATTCTCTTGAAACCTTTTAAAATTCTGAAAAATCTTCTACATTTAATGTTCGTAATCTTAAAAAATCCAGTACGTTTTGTTTCAAATAAAAATTGAAGGTATGAAAAAAGTATTAAAAGTATTTAAAAAGTATGGATTTTGTTTTAATTTTTTTGAAATTTTGTATTATTTTTAAAGTTTTTTTTTAAACTTCTAAATATTTGTTTTAATCATTCATATTCATGGTCCGAAGAATTTTTTTTTTCTTTGGAAACCTTTCAAAATTCTGAAAAATCTTTTTAATTTGTTGTTCGAAATCTTCAAAGATATACATTTAGTTTTAAATAAACGTATCTTTGCATCCTTTCAAAATCTGTAAATATCTCTGAAACTTATTCGAATTAAAAACAATGATATAATCTTGCAAAATTGCAAAAGCTTAACTGAAAACTTCTAACTTTTTTTTACCGAAATTTAAAAAAGTAATTTGAAACATTTTTTATTATTATATTTAAATTAATGTTTAAAAAAAAAATTAAATTTTTTCGTGAATCTGAAGAAAAAATGTAAGCATCTTAAATTCTTGAAAATCCTTAAAAAGATTCAACATTTTATTTTAAAATTTTCAAAACTTCTAAATATATTTTTAAATGGTTCACATTTCGATAAAAATTTGGATAAAAATTCTGCATAATTATAAAAGCGCTTTAAAAACTTCCAGATTCTTTCTTGACAATTTTGAAAATCTTTTGAAATGTTTTGAATTCTTTTGACACTTTTTCTTAAAATAAATGTTTTCACATATAAAATCATTAAAATTTTTCCGGAAAATCTTTTTAAAAAAAAATGTATTTTCTTGAAACCTTTCAAAATTCTTAAAAAGCTTCTAAATTTTTTGTCTGAAATCTTAAAAAATCAAGTACATTTTGTTTTAAACAGAATTTGAAAAAGCATTCTTTGATATCTTCTTTTATGAAATTAGTAGAAATCATTTTAAATATTTTAAAAATTTTTCTTTAGATTAAAATTTTCCCTGGAATCTTGATACAAAAATTCATTATTAAAACCTTCAAAATCCTTTAGAAGTTTCAAAATTCTATTTCAAAATCTACAAAATCTGTTTTTTTTTTAATTTGGAAATTTTATACTAGTTTTGAAGTTTTTTTGAAACTTTTAAATATCTTTCAAAAAGATTAAGATTCTTCCAAAAATTTTCTATAAAAATTCATTAATAAATCATAAAAAATGTTGCGATAAGTCTGAAGAATTTTCTTCATTCTCTGGAAAGACTTCCAGATTCTTTCTTAATAATTTTGAAAATCTTTTGGATTGTTTTGAATTCTTTTGAAATGTTTTCTTAAAATAAATTTTTTCACATAGAAAATGATTAAAACATTTTTAGAGAAATATTTTTAAAAAATCGTTTACTTGAAACCTTTCAAAATTCTTAAAAGGCTTCTAAATTTTTTTTTTTTTTGAAATATTTAAAAATCTAGAACATTTTGTTTTTAAATTAAAATTGAAAAAGTATGCTTTGAAATCTTCTTTTCTGAAATTAGAGGAAATCATTTGAAATAGTTTTTTTTTTAATTTTCTTTGGATTAAAATTTAAAAAAAATAATAATTAAAATTTTCCCTGGAATCTTAAGACAAAAATGAATTATTAAAAGCTTCAAAATCCTTTAGAAGTTTCAAAATTCTATTTTAATATCTTCAAAAATCTGCATTTTGTTTTATTTTTTTGTTGTTGTTGACATTTTGTATTATTTTTGACATTTTTATAAAACTTCTAAATCTCTTTTTAAATTATTCAAATTCTTCCAAAAATTTTGATTTATTCTCTGGAAATCTTTCAAAAATCTTTAAAAAAAATTTTATTCGAAATCTTCAAAGATCTACATTTTGTTAAATAAACATTCCAAAATATTTTCAAAATCATCAAGAAAGAATCTGGACGTTTTTAAGGCATTTTTTATAATTATGAAGAATTTTTATCAACATTTAAATCATTTTAAAAGATACTTATAAATTTTTTTAAAAATCCAAAAATAATGAAAAACAAATCCATTTTCTTGAAACTTTTCAATATTCTTAAAAACCTTCTAAATTTTTTGTTCTAAATCTTAAAAAATCCAGGACATTTTGTTTTAAATAAAAATTGAAAAAGTATGCTTTGAAATCTGAATTTCTGAAATTAGAGTAAATCCTTTGAAATATTTTTAATAATATTCTTTAAGTTAAAATTTTTAAAAATAATAATTAACTGTTTCCCTGGAATTTTAGGACAAAAATGTATTATCTTAAAACCTTCAAAATCCTTTAGAAGTTTCAAAATTCTATTCCAAAATCTTTAAAAATCTGAATTTTGTTTTACTTTGTTATTTTTTTTTTTTTGAAATTTTGTATTATTTTCGTACATTTTTTGAAAGCTTCTAAATATCTTTTAAAATTATTCATATTCTTTCTAAAATTTTGATTTATTCTCTGAAAATCTTTCAAAAAATTTTCTTCGAAATCTTCAATGGCCTACATTTTGTTAAATAAACATTCCAAAAGATTTTGAAAATTATCAAAAAAAAAACTGGAAGTTTTTAAGGCAATTTTTATAATTATGCAGAATTTTTATCAAAATTTAAATAATTTTAAAAGATACTTATAAGTTTAAAAAAAAATCCAAAAATAATTTTTAAAAGAAATGTTTTCACATAGAAAATCATTAACATTTTTTAGAGAAATCTTTGAAAAAAATTCATTTTCTTGAATCTTTTCAAAATTCCTAAAAACCTTCTAAATTTTTTTTTCTAAATCTTTAGAAATCTAGGACATTTTGTTTTAAATAAAAATTGAAAAAGCATGCTTTAAAATCTGCTTTTCTGAAATTAGAGTAAGTCATTTGAAATATTTTTAATAATATTCTTTATATTAAATTAAAAAAAGAAAATAATTAACAGTTTCCCTGGAATTTTAGGACAAAAATGTATTATCTTAAAACCTTCAAAGTCCTTTAGAAGTTTCAAAATTCTATTCCAAAATCTTTATAAACCTGCATTTTGTTTTACTTTATGTTATTTTTTTTGAAATTTTGTATTATTTTCGTACATTTTTTCAAAGCTTCTAAATATCTTTTAAAATTATTCACATTCTTTCTAAAATTTTGATTTATTCTCTGGAAATCTTTCAAAAAATTTTCTTCGAAATCTTCAAAGACCTACATTTTGTTAAATAAACATTCCTAAAGATTTTGAAAATTATCAAGAAAAAAACTGGAAGTTTTTAAGGCAATTTTTATAATTATGCAGAATTTTTATCAAAATTTAAATAATTTTAAAAGATACTTATAAGTTTAAAAAAAATCAAAAAATAATTTTTAAAAGAAATGTTTTCACATAGAAAATCATTAACATTTTTTAGAGAAATCTTTGAAAAAAATTCATTTTCTTGAATCTTTTCAAAATTCCTAAAAACCTTCTAAATTTTTTGTTCTAAATCTTCAGAAATCTAGGACATTTTGTTTTAAATAAAAATTGAAAAAGCATGCTTTGAAATCTGCTTTTCTGAAATTAGAGTAACTCATTTGAAACATTTTTAATAATATGATTTATATTAAAATTAAAAAAAAAACAATAATTAACAGTTTCCCTGGAATTTTAGGACAGAATGTATTATCTTAAAACCTTCAAAGTCCTTTAGAAGTTTCAAAATTCTATTCCAAAATCTTTATAAACCTGCATTTTGTTTTACTTTATGTTATTTTTTTTAAAATTTTGTATTATTTTCGTACATTTTTTCAAAGCTTCTAAATATCTTTTAAAATTATTCATATTCTTTCTAAAATTTTGATTTATTCTCTGGAAATCTTTCAAAAAATTTCCTTCGAAATCTTCAAAGACCCACATTCTATTAAATAAACGTATCTTTTCTAACCGAAATTGTAGCAAATCATTTGAAATATTCGAAAACATTTTCTTTAAATTACTATTTAAAAAAATGGATTAAAATTTTCCCTGAAATCTTAGAGAAAAAATGCCATTATCTTAAAATCTTCAAAATCTTTTAAAAATTTACATTTTCATTTTTTATTATTTAGAAAAAAAGTCGATAATTTTGTTCCACCGATTTTTTTTTTTTACATATGACTAGATTCTAGAAAATCTCTTTTTTAGGTGTTTGGGCCTTCTTTGCCCAACAGAGAATTTATTGAAGATGATCATGAAAATGTCCATCAAAAGCAAGACGAATTAGAAGATAATGAAACTGATGATGTAGCTGGATGCAGTCCCGCAGCTGATGTTTTTATTTGGGAAAATCCTCTGCATAAATGGGAACAGGAGCACAATCCTTCGACTCCAGACGAGCAAACGGATCTCGAGTACGATGGCGAAATTCTCGAAGATCAAAACGGAGTCAAATCTGTCACTCCTATTAGATTATTCAAGTGTCCTTCCAGGTAAAAAAAAAACATTTTCATTTATTTAAAAGACATCAGGGCCTAAATTGTTATAAGAAGCCAAAAAAACACACATTTTTTAAATTTAGCGAAATGCTCTAAAGATATAGAAAATTTGGATAATTAGATTTGTAATTTCTAAAAATTTAAGTTATAATATTACATTTTTAACAAAGCAGATTAGATTTTTAACCAAATAATTTATTTTTTGCACAAGGATATTAATTTTCTACAAAAAAAAGAGAATTTTCTACCAACTGCTTGAATTTTAAATTTAAAAAATTACATTCTAGACCAAACTTGGAATTTTTAATTTATAAACTTTGTTTTTAACCAAAGGAATAAATTTCTAAAGCATAAGATAAATTTTCAACAGACGGGATTAATTTTCTATAAAAAAGACGAATTTTCAGCAAAAACAATGTAATTTCCAGACGAATTTTTACAGAAAATGGAATAGTTGAATTTTGAAGTAAGAGAAAACTATATTTTTAATTTAAAAAGTTCAATTTTGAGTGAAATAAATCAATTTTCGACTAAAATAATTAATCTTCAAGCAAAAAAATTCATTTTCAAGCAAATAGTACATTTTTAACAAAAAATATAGATTTTAAACCAAGATTATTTTTCTACAAAAGAAAAAAAAATTAATATTCTACCAAATTGTTCAATTTCAAGCCGAAAACACGAACTTTCTATCCAATCGTAGAATTTTCGACACGAAAAAAATATTAATTTCATACAAAATTGTTAAATTTCCAGAGCAAGAAGACGAATTTGCAATAAAACAGTTTAATTTCCAACCCGAAAATATGCATTTTTAAACAAGAAGTTCATTTTAAACCAAAAGGATGAAGTTTCAAACAAGAAAATTAATTTTTTTACAAAAAAAAACTAATTTTCAATAAAAAAAGAATGATTTTTTTAACAAAAAAGTTAAATTTTAAAGCAAAACAATGAAGTTTCAAATAAAATGGTGAATCTTGAACCAACAATATGAATTTTTAATCTATTATAGAATTTTGAGAAAGAAAACAATTTTAATCCAAGAAGATTCTCTGTCTACAAAAAAAAGAATATTCCAACAAATTGTTAATTTTTTCTGAGGCACAAAATACGAACTTTGTATTAAATTTGTAGAATTTTCAACTTAACAATTAATTTTTAAACAAAAATATTAATTTTGTACCAAAAAAGACGAATTTTCAATAAAAAAAATAATTATTTTTTAACAAAAAAGTTAGATTTTGAAGCAAAACAATGAAGCTTAAAATAAAATGGTGAATCTTGAACCAAAGAAATTAATTTTTAATCTAATAATTGAATTTTCAGCCAAAAAATGAATTTCAAACCAAGAAGATTATTTGTCTACAAAAAAAAACAACGAACATTCTACCAAATTGTTAAATTTTCAAGCCGAAAACACGAATTTTCAATAAGATTTTAGAATTTTCGACCAAAAAAATCAATTTTAAACGAAAAAGATTAATTTTATACAAAATTGTTAAATTTTTAAGGCAAGGAGACGAATTTCTACAAAACAGTTGAATTGCCAAGCCGAAAATATGAATTTTTATAGAAAAACTTCATTTTAAATCAAAACGATGAAGTTCCAACAAAAAAAATTAAATTTTTTACCCAAAAGGACGAATTTTCAATAAAAAAAAGAATTAAATTTTAACAAAATAGTTACATTTTGAAGCAAAACAATGAAGTTTCAAATAAAATGGTGAATCTCGAACCAACAAAATGAATTTTTAATCTAATAATGGCATTTTCAGCAAAAAAATGAATTTTAAACCAAGAAGATCATTTGCCTACAAAAAAAACGAATATTCTACGAAATCGTTAAATTTTCAAGCCGAAAACACGAATTTTTTATCACATTTGTAGAATTTTCAAATTAAAAATCAGTTTTTAATCAAAACGATTAATTTTTCACCAAAAAATGGAATTTTTTGACCAAATTGTTAAGTTTTTTAAGGCAAGAAGACAAATTTTCTCTAAAACTGTTAAATTTCCAACCGAAAAATATGAACTTTTTAACAAGAAGTTCTGTTTAAACTAAAAAGATGAAGTTACAAAAAAAAATAATTTTTTACAAATAAGACGAATTTTCAATAAAAAAGAACTATTTTTACAAAAAATAGTTCAATTTTGAAGAAAAACAATGAATTTTAAACGAAAATGGTGAATCTTGAACCAACAAAATAAATTTTTAACCTAATGGTTGAATTTTAAAACAAGAAGATTATTTTTCTACAAAAAAAATCGAATATTCTGCCAAATTGTTAAATTTTCCAGCCAAAAACATGGACTTTCTATTACATTTTTAGAATTTTCAACTTAAAAATCAATTTATGATTTTAAAAAATTAATTTGGTACCCAAAAAACAACCAATTTTCTACCAAATTTTTTTTTGTAGAAGCCGAAAATATGAATTTTCAATGAAAAACTTAATTTTAAATCAAAACGTTGAAGTTCCAACACAAAAAAATTTTTTTTACCCAAAAAGGCGAATTTTCAATAAAAAAAAATAATTCTATTTTAACAAAATAGTTACATTTGGAAGCAAAACAATGAAGTTTCAAATAAAATGGTGAATCTCGAACCAACCGAAAAATCTATTTTAAACAAAACAGATTAATTTTGTACCAAAAAAAAAAACTAATTTTGCTACCAAATTGTTAAAATTTCAAGGAAACAAGACGAGTTTTCTGTAAATATTTTGTGCAGCAAATATTTAGTGCAGGAAAAATATATAATTAATTAAGAATATTAAATTCTGTGTAGACAATATTTTGTCGGAAAAATATAAAATTATTAAACAATATTAAATTCTTTTTAGGAAATATTCTATGTAGAAAAATATGTTGTAGGAAATATTTTATGTTGAAAATATTTAGTGTAAGAAAAAAATAAAATTAACTAACGATATTAAATTTTGTGTACTGAATATTCTGTGTAGAAAATATTTTGTTTCGGCAAAAAATAAAATTATTAAACAAAATTAAATTCTGTGCAGGAAATATTCTGTGTTGAAAAATGTTGTGCAAGAAATAGTTGTTGTCGAAAATGTTTGGTGTAGAAAAAAATAATAATTTACAATATTAAATTCTGTGTAGACAATATTTTGTGTCGGAAACATATATAATTATTAAACAATATTAAATTTTTTGTAGGAAATATTCTATGTAGAAAAAATTTTGTCTAAGAAAAATATAATAGTCTTAAATTTTGTATTGAAAATCTTATATTAATAAAATATTTTGTGTCGGAACAAATAAAATTATTAAACAAAATTAAATTCTGTGCAGAAAAATTTAATAGTATTCAATTGTGTGCATAAAATATTTTCTGTCGGAAAAAATAAAATTATTAAACAATATTAAATTCAGTGTAGGAAAGATTCTGTGTGTAAAATATATTGTGTTGAAACAAACAAAATTATAAAACAATATTAAATTGTGCGTAGAAAAATTTAATAGTATTGAATTGTGTGCATAAAATATTTTCTTTTGGAAAAAAAAATAAAATTATTACACAAGATTAAATTCTGTGTAGAAAAAATATGATACTATTTAATTTTGTGTATAAAATATTTTGTGTCGGGAAAAAATAATATTATTAAACAATATTAAATTCTGTGTCGAAAAAAAAACAAAATTATTAAACAATATTAAATTCTGTGTAGGAAAAATATAATAGTATTTTATGTTGATAAAATAATTTTCGTCGGGGAAAAAATAATATTATTAAACAATATTAAATTCTATTAAATTAAAATTCTGTGTGTAAAATATTTTCTGTCGAAAAAAAAATATTAAACAATATTAAATTCTGTGTACGAAAAATATCATAGTATTTTATGTTGATAAAATATTTTTCGTCGGAAAAAAATAAATAAAATGATTAAACAATATTAAATTCTGTGTTCGGAAAAAAATAAAATGAGGAAACAATATTAAATTCTGTATAGAAAATATTTAGTGTAGGAAAAAAATAAACTTATTAAACAATAATAAATTCTCTGTAGGAAAAATATAATAGCATTAAATGTTGTGTTAAAATCTTTTTTGTCGAAAAAAAATATTAAACAATATTAAATTCTGTGTCGGAAAAAAATAATACTGTTAAACAATATTAAATTCTGTGTAGGAAAAAATATAATACTATTTAATTTTGTGTCTAAAATATTTTGTGTCGGGAAAAAAATAATATTATCAAACAATATTAAATTCTGTGTTGGAAAAAAACAAAATTATTAAACAATATTAAATTCTGTGTCGGA
>NC_046658.1:133587299-133598145 GCF_010883055.1 Belonocnema kinseyi | reverse complement strand
TGTATAAAATATTTTGTGTCGGGAAAAAAATAATATTATCAAACAATATTAAATTCTGTGTTGGAAAAAAACAAAATTATTAAACAATATTAAATTCTGTGTAGGAAAAATATAATAGTATTTTATGTTGATAAAATAATTTTCGTCGGGAAAAAAATAATATTATTAAACAATATTAAATACTATTAAATTAAAATTCCGTGTGTAAAATATTTTCTGTCGAAAAAAAATATTAAACAATATTAAATTCTGTGTAGGAAAAATATAATACTATTTAATTTTGTGTATAAAATATTTTGTGTCGGGAAAAAAATAAAATTATTAAACAATATTAAATTCAGTGTAGGAAAGATTCTGTGTGTAAAATATATTGTGTTAAAACAAATAAAATTATAAAACAATATTAAATTGTGTGTAGAAAAATTTAATAGTATTGAATTGTGTGCATAAAATATTTTCTTTTGGGAAAAAAATAAAATTATTAAACAATATTAAATTCTGTGTAGGAAAAATATAATACTATTTAATTTTGTGTATAAAATATTTTGTGTCGGGGAAAAAATAATATTATTAAACAATATTAAATTCTGTGTGGGGAAAAAAATAAAATTATTAAGCAATATTAAATTCTGTGTGGGAAAAATATAATAGTATTTTATGTTGATAAAATATTTTTCGTCGGAAAAAAAAAATAAAATGATTAAACAATATTAAATTCTGTGTCGGAAAAAAATAAAATGAGGAAACAATATTAAATTCTGCGTAGAAAATATTTAATGTAGGAAAAAAATAAACTTATTAAACAAAAACAAATTCTCTGTAGGAAAAATATAATAGCATTAAATGTTGTGTTAAAATCTTTTTTGTCGAAAAAAAATATTAAACAATATTAAATTCTATGTAGGAAAAATACAATAGTATTAAATTTTGTATATAGTATGTTTTGTGTCGGAAAAATATAAAATTATTAAACAATATTAATTTTTTTCAGAAAATATTCTGTGTAGAACAAATTTTGTCTAGGAAAAATATAATAGTCTTAAATTTCGAATTGGAAATTTTATGTTAATATAATATTTTGTCTCGAAAATAAAATACAATTATTAAAGAATATTAAATTATGTCTAAGAAATATTCTGTGTAGAAAAATGTTGTGTAGAAAATGTTTTGTACAGAAAATATTTGGTCCAAGAAAAAAAAAATCAACAATATTAAATTCTGTGTACGGAGTATTCTGTGTAGAAAATATTTTGTGTCGGAAAAATATATAATTATTAAAAAATATTAAATTTTGTGCAGGAAATATTCTGTGTTGAACAAATTTTGTCTAGGAAAAATATAATAGTCTTAAATTTCGAATTGGAAATTTTATGTTAATATAATATTTTGTCTCGAAAATAAAGTACAATTATTAAACAATATTAAATTATATCTAAGAAATATTCTGTGTAGAAAAATGTTGTGTAGAAAATGTTTTGTACAGAAAATATTTGGTCCAAGAAAAAAAAAATCAACAATATTAAATTCTGTGTACGGAGTATTCTGTGTAGAAAATATTTTGTGTCGGAAAAATATATAATTATTAAGAAATATTAAATTTTGTGCAGGAAATATTCTGTGTTGAAAAATGTTGTGCAGGAAATATTTTGTTTCGGAAAAATATACAATTATTAAACAATATTAAATTCTCTGTAGGAAATATTCTGTGTAGAACAAATTTTCTGTACGAAAAAGTATAATTGTATTAAATTCTGTGCTGGAAATATTATTTTAATAAAATATTTTGTGTCGGAAATAAAATTATTAAACAACATTAAATTCTGTGTAGGAAAAATATAATAGTATTTTATGTTGATAAAATATTTTCTGTCGGAAAAAAAAATATTAAACAATATTAAATTCTGTGTAGAAAGTATTTAGTGTAGGAGAAAAATAAAGAGTATACATCGTTTACAATATATTTAGTGTAGAATAAATTTGTCGAGAAACAGCATTTGCCCTTTAACCCAAAATTTTCGGCCCTGATGAGACACACTCTGAAAAGTAATTGAATCTGATGCGAAATATTGTTGATAGGTCTGAGAATTGCTCGGACAGTGATGGGACCGAAAGTTGGAATCAGAACAATGTAGCAATCGAAAGTCCCGAAATTTCGATTCAAGAGCAAGAGCAGTGCGAGGAAGCAACGGAACTGATCAATTTGATACCAGCTGGTACAAGTGAAGATCAACTGGGCGGAAGTTCGCTTCCACCTCCGAGCGAATTTGGAGGCGGAAATCCGTTTCTCATGTTCTTGTGCATCACTATGTTGCAGCAACACAGGGATTATGTGATGCGCAACCAAATGGACTACAACGAAATGGCGATGCATTTTGACAAAATGGTTCGGCGACACAACGTCATTAAAGTTTTGAATCAGGCGAGGCAACTCTTTGCCGGCTATCTTAGACGGCATTCTGGCCCGAGTAGACCCGACTGCGTTAATGTCTAAATTGCATTTTCAAAAATCACACAAAATCAGGGTGGCGACTTGACCGGAAAACCGGGAAATTATCAGAGATTTAAATTTATTAAATTATTCCTAAAAGAAAGGTAATTTCTACTAACATCGACAATATTTTAAATCAAAAAGATCATTTTTTGTAAAAAATAGTTAAATTTTCTATTAAAAAAGATTCCAGTTGACTTTGCACGATTAAAATATGAATTTTTAAACTCTAAACGAATTATTTTCATCAAAATAGTCGAATTTTCTGCAAAGAAAGAAAAATTTATGATAAAAAATAAAATAAGTTTGTTTTTCAAAAATTTTTGGGAATTATTTAAAACATATTTTTTCTTTTTTTTTCTTTCAAAACTCATTTTTCAACTGAAAAATCATCTTTTTGGTTGAAATCTGAAAAATTATCCGGAAAAAATTTAATTAGATAAATAAATTTAAATTTAATTTAATTAAAAAATTTTCTTCAATTTAAAATTAACCAATTATTTCAAATGAATTTTCAAACAAGAATCTGAATCTTCGCAAAAAAAAGACATTCCAAAAAATATAATTTTTGTAACGTAGACAAAGAAATTTTCACCAAGAAAAAAGGAGTTACATTTTCAGTTAAAAAAACTAATTTTTGGCACACAAAAATTTATTTTCAGCGAAAACTAGAAATCTTCAACGAAACCATTTTCAACTAAAATCAAAAATCTTCAACCAAAAAACGAATTTTTTAATCAATGGTTTAATTTTCAAAAAAATAATGAAATTTTCTGTTAAAAAAGATTTTACTTGAATTTTCAAGATTAAAAATAAAATTTTTAAACTAAAAGTTAATCTTGAACAAAGTAATTCAATTTTAAACCCTAAAAGACTTATTTTTAACCAAGTAGTTGAATTTTAAGTTGAAAAATTATTTTTTAAAGAAGACAAAAATGAATTAATTTTCCGGATAATTGTTCATTTTCAAGCAAGAATCTTATTTTTGGCAAAAAAAATGAAATTTCGATATATATATATATATATATATATTATATGGATTTTTAACGCGAAAAAAAATTTTCACGAAGAAAGAAAGAGTTAAATTTTAAGTTAGAAAACTAATTTTTAGGGGAAAAAAATCTTCAACCAAAAAACGAATTTTGTAACCAGTGGTATAATTTTCAAACAAATAATTGAATTTTCGGTTACTAAAAATTTTAGTTGACTTTTCACGATTAAATTATGAATTTTTAAACTAAAATTTAATCTTGAAAAAAATCAATTTTAAACTCTAAAAGACTTTTTTGCAACAAAATACTTAAATTTTCCTAAAAGTAAGATAAGTTTAAGATAAAAAATAAAATAATTAAGGTTTCAGTTAAAAATTATTTTTTGAAGAAGAAATATAAAATAATTTTGGTTTTTTAATTTTTTTAATTCTTCACTTGGGAATTACTTGATTCCTAATTATTTGAAAAATAATTTTTATTTTTATTATTATTTGTACATTTTTTTTTACATTAAAAACTTATTTTTCAACTGAAAATTTGAAAAATCATCTTTTTGCTTGAAAACTGAACAATTATCCGGAAAAAATTTAATTAGATAAATACATTTGAATTTAATTTAATATAATAAAAAATTTTTCTGCAATTTAAAATTAAAATTTAAAATTAAACAATTCTTTCAAATGAATTTTCAAGCAAGAATCTTAATTTTGGAAAAACAAAAAAAGAATTTTCACGATTAATACATGAATTTTAAAACTAAAAGTTAATCTTGAACACAATAGTTCAATTTTAAACTCTAAAATACCATTTTGTTTTAATAAAAAGATGAATTTTCTACAAAGTTGAATATTGAAAAATGAGTTTTTAAGGAAGGAAAAAATGTACAAATTTTCAGGATTATTATTCATTTTTCAAGAAAGAATTTTAATTTTGTAAAAAAAAGAAGAAATTTCGAAATATATATGAATTTTTTACGCAGAAAAGCAAATTTTCATCAATGAAAAAAGAGTTAAATTTTTAGTTAAAAAAAAAACTAATTTTTAGCGCGAAAAAAATGTCAACGAAATCTATAAATCTTCAACCAAACCATTTTCTACTAAAATCAAGAATCTTCAGAAAAATTTTTCACGTAATTTTCAGCGTAGTTGAATTTTTAATTAAAAGAGATTGATTTTGAAAAAAAAATTCAAACTTGCAATCAAAGAAATGAATTTTCAACTAAAAATATAAATCTTCAACCATAAAAATAAATACTTAAATGAAAAAGATAAACTTTCCAAAAATAGTTGAAAAGACGAAATTTCTTAAAACAGATGAATTTTTACTTAAAATAAAAAAATAATTAAATTCGCCATCCGAAAAGACGAATTTTTTTAACAAAAAATGGATTAATTTTTAACAAAATAGTTGAATTTCAATTTTTTTTCAGTTTTTAACAAAGCAGTGGAGTTTTCAACCAAAAAGTGTGACTTTTTAAACAAATAGTTTAATTTTCAACAAGTAAAATTTTAGTTGATGATTTCTCTTTTAGTTTAGAAACAAATTTATTTGGTTAAAAAATAAACTGTTTTCTTGGAAATTAATTTTCTTTATTGAAGATTCATCATTTTAATTACAAATGAATTTCTTTGGTTGAAAATTAAGTTTATTCACGGAAAATTCAACTATTCTATTTTTGGTTGAAATTTAATCTTTTTTGAATGAAAATTCAACTATTTTGTTGAAAATTGATATTTTCTATTTAAAAATTCAACTATTCCAGCTGAAGATTCATCATTTTAGTTGAAAATTTATTAGTTTGGTTGAAAGTAATGTTTTTTAACTGAAAATTTAACCGTTTAATTTTTGGTGGAAACTTTATCATTTCTAGTTGAAAATTTAACAATTAGGTTGTAAAATTGTTTTTTTTTTTAATTGAAAATTTATTTCGTTAAAAAATTCAAGTCTTTTGTTAAGAAATTGAATTTTTGGAATTTGAAAGTTAAACTCCTTGTTTAAAAATTATTCTTTTTCTGTGAAAATTCATCTTTTAGGTTATAACTAAATTTACTTGGTTGAAAATAAACTCTTTTGTTGTTAATTAATTTATTTTCTTTTAGTTGCAGAATCAACTTCTTAATTAAAAATTCATTTCACCAATTTTATTTAAAAATTCATCCTTTTTATTTGAGAGTTCAACTGTTGTTGAAAAAACACGGAATTTCAACAAAACAGTTGAGTTTTTTTTGAAAAGAAAAATCGACTGAAATTCATCTTTGGTCGAAAATGTAACAACTTTGTTGAAAATTAATATTTTTTTATTTAGAAATTAAACTATTTCTTTGAAATTTTATGTACTTAATGAAAAATTCGTCTTTTTATGCAGAAAATGTATCTTTGTGGTTAAAAATTTATCTTTTTGGTACATACAAAATTCAAATATTCCAGTTAAAGATTTATCATTTTAGTTGAAATTCACCAATTTGGTTGAAAATTAATTTCTTCATTAATTTCTTAATTTAAAAAAAAATCGTTTTTTTTTTTTTTTTTTTTTTTTTTTTTGAAGAAAATCATCTTTTTCTTTAAAAGGTAGTCTCCTGGTTTAAACAATTTTTTTCCGCCTAAAAATGTAAGCACTCCAGTTAAATATTTAGAATTTTATTGAAAATTCATCTCTTTAAAAAAAAAAACAATTTTGCTGAAAATCTTTTTAAAAAATTTTTTTTGCTGGAAAATTTATATTTTTTATTCAAAAATTAAAGTATTTGTTTTAAAAATGTACATACTATCTGAAAAATTCATGTTTTTTGTTGAAAATTTATCTTTACGGTTAAAGATAAAATATTAATTTATAATTTCTAAAGAATTAATTTTTTTACTCAAAATTCATTTTTCTGGTTTAAAATTTGACTGTTCTAGTTCAATATTTACAATTCTAGTTTAAAATCCATCACTTTGTTCGAAAATGTAACTATTTATATGAAATTTAGTTTTTTTATCGAAAGATTATTATTAATCTCTTGGGTTGAACATTAATTTTTTTAATTTAAAATTTAATTATTTACGTTTGGATTGACAATTTATCTTTTCCATCGAAAATTAATTTTTAGCTGTTGAAAATTTATCTTCAAGGTTTAAAATTCGACTATTCTCGTTAAAGATTTACAATTTTGCTTGATAATTCATCAATTTATTTGAAAATGCGGCTATTTTTTTTCTTTAAATTAGTTTTTTTTTAAGTTATTTTTTTTCTGAAAGCAATTTTTTTAACTGAAAATTTAACTTGTTTTAATTGAATATTACATAATTTTAGACAAAAAATCATCTCTTTGGTTGAACATTAATTTTTTTTAAATTTAATTATTTATCTTTTGGTTTGTAATTTACCTTTTTTATGAAAAATTAATTTGTTATTGTTATTTTATTGAAAAACAATTACTATTTTTCAGACGAAAATTTGACCGGGAATTTGAAGTCGTCCGCCGAATCGCCATCCTGAAAATTTATTCAGTATTGTAATTGCAAAAGTCAATTATCTTTGGCTTGTGTTATCAAGCTAATTATTGAAACGCCGACTACCAAAAAATTTTGTGACTGCCAGTGGTGTAGTCCTAAAAAAAAGCGATCTAGAAAAAAAAAGCTTTTTCATTTCAAAATAACATACAGCCCACAAATATTGACCGATTGGTACAAACAAAAAAAATTAATCAACAAATTTTGACGAAATAAATTGTAATTTTTTCTTTTTCACGTTCCCGGTGCTCGTAAATAATAAAAAAAATGGTTCTAGTGCTCTAAGTTTCATAAGTTTAGATTAGAAAAATATATAAAATCATGATTCTAAAAAAAAAAATTTATAAACAAATCAATTGTTGAAAAAAAAAATTTTTTCTATAATTTTCAATAATTTTACGTTTCTTTAAAAGTTATATTACAAGAAATGGTTATAGAAACAATATTATAATAAAAAAATTGATCTTAAGATTATTTTTGATATTATAAACAAATTTAATTTAAAAAATTATTCAGGCATTTGTTGAGAGAAAAATTAGTTTTTTTCGAATTCAATTTTTTAATTAGTAATCTCATAAAAATTTGAGCAACATCCATAATTTGTTGATAAATTTGATGATTTTTTTCTTTTTAAAAAAATGCATTATTCGGGCATTTTTCAAGAAAAAAAGTTGTTTTTCAATCTTAGTTTCTTATTATTTTCATTATTTTGATACGGCCCAAAAATAAAAAATAGACGAACATTAAATTTTAAAAAAATGATAGAAAACACACTTTCAACAAATAATTTATTTATAACAATTTTTTTTGTTTATTATACCATGATCGAATATCTTTAAGTAATGCTAATCTTTAATCAAATAAAATAAATTGCCATTTTTTTCGTCATACTTGTTTATTATATATAAAGAAAATTGAAAATCTAAATAAAAAATCAGACTTAGATAACAATTACAGATTTAAATTATTAATATTTTAAATTAAAATATTGGATTTTCAATAAAATAGATGAATTTTTAACCATATTGTTGAATTTTCAAAAAAGAAGATTAATTTTCTACTAAAAAATACGAATTTTTAAGTAAAAAAAAATTAATTTATACCCAAATGCTTAAAATCACAACTAAAAAAGTTACATTTTAGACCAAAAATGGAATAGTGAAATTTTCAGTTAACAAACTTAATTTTTTAGAAAAGAAATTAATTTAAAAAAAAAAAATACAGATAAAATTTCAGATAAGCTGATGAATTTTTTATATGAAAAAAGCCGAATTTTCAGTCAAATACATGAAAGTGAAACTAATAGTTTAATTTTCAGGAAAAATTGAATCGTTAATTTTTAAGTTCACAAAATTAATTATCAAAAAAAGAAAGCGAATTTTCAATAAAAAAGATTCCATTTGCAATCAAAGAAATATATTTTTGACTAAAATAATTAATCTTTAAACTAAAAAAATGAACTTTTAACCAAATAGTTTATTGAAAAAAAGATAAATTTTGAACCAAAAAATAGAATATTTATATTTTCAGTTTATCGAAATTAATTTCTAAAAAAAAAAGAAAACGAATTTTTTAAATAATAATTCAATTTTTCACCAAAGAAAGGAATTTTCAGCAAAAAAGATGAAATCTCAACCAAGAATATTCATTTTCCTTATAAAAAAAAAAGAATTTTCAAACAAAAAAAAAGGAAAATTTTGTTAGCAAAATAGTTCAATATAAAAATAAGATAATCCAACTGTATTTTTTGAAAAAGTTCTTTTTTCATATTGAAAAGGTTACTATTATATTTTTTGTACGAAATTCATCTCATTTACTTACATTTAATTTTTTTTAATTTAAGTCTAATTTGGTTGTAAATTAAATTTTTTATTTGTTGAAAATTCGTTTAATTGTTGGTTAAAAATTTAACTATTTGGTTAAAATGCATCAATTTTGTGTTGAAAATTTGTCATCAAGGGTAGAAATTTAATATTCAAGGTTGTAAATTTATTCATGATTGTAGTATAAAATTTATAAAAATTGCTTTTCAAAGAGCTTTTGTGTTAAAAATTCTGTTTTGTAAAAAACTGTATGTTTTTGGCTTAAAAATTCAACAATTTAGTAGAAAATCAAACTATTTGGTTAAAAATTAAACTTTTTTGTAGATAATTCGTCTTTTGTGGCTTTAAAATGAAATAATTTTGTTAAAAATTCCTGTATTTATTGAAAATTCGTCTGTTTTAGTGAAAAATGAAATGTATTTTTCTTGGTTGAAAATTTGTCTTTTTGTCTTAAAAATTCAAATAATTGATTGAATTTTAATATTTTTATTTAAAAATTCGACGATTTAAATAGAAATGCATTTTTTTATGCGGGAAATTCATCTATTTTGTTAAAAATTTATCCATTTGGATTGAAAATTCATCTTTTATGGGAAAAGTCATAATTTTTTAAGGAAAATCTATATTTATCGGTAGAAAAGTAACTTATTTGTTAAAAATTCAACTGAATTTGAAACCACTTTTTGGTCTTGATAAATCAAATATTTGATAATATATTTTAAATATTTAAAAAATTCAACTATTTTCTTAAAAATATATCATTTGGATTGAAAATTCATCTTTTACAGTAAAAAAAAGTCATTATTATTCGTTAAAAATTTATCTTTCTTCATTTGAAATTAACTTTTTCGATGAAAATTCAACTGTCTTCTAAGAAGTTTGTCCTTTTTGTCTTGAAAATTCAAATATTTGATTGAATTTTAATATTTGTCTTTGAAAATTCGACGATTTGATGAAAAATGCATTTTTTATGCTGAAAATTCATCAATTTGTTTAAAAATTCATCTATTTTGTTAAAAATTTATCCATTTGGATTGAAAATTCATCTTTTATGGTAAAAAACTAATTATTTTTTAATGAAAATCTATATTTTTTGGTAGAAAATTAACTTTTTTTGATGACAATTCAACTAAATTTATGACCACTTTTTAATCTTGATCATTCAAGTATTTGATCATATATTTTTAATATTTTAAAAATTCAACTATTTTCTAAAAATGTATCCTCTACGATTGAAAATTAATTTTTTATTGTAAAAAGTCATCATTCTTGGTTGAAAATTCATCTTTTTTGTTAAAAATTCAACTGTTTTCATTAAAAAATTGGCCTTTTTTCTGGAAAATTCAAATATTTTATTGAATTTTAATCTTTTTCTGTAAAAATTCGTCGATCATTTGATTAAATATGCATTTTTTATTCTGAAAATTCAACTATTTATTTTTAATTAATCTTTTATGGTAAAAAGGTCATCATTATTGGTTAAAAATTAACTTTTTTGATGAAAATTCAACTGTCTTCTAAAAAATTGGTATTTTTGTCTTGAAAATTCAAATATTTTTGTTTGAAAATTCAAACATTTGATTCAAAATACATTTTTTATGCTGAAAATTAATCTATTTATTTCAAAATTCATCTATTTTGTTGAAAATGTATCCATTTGAATTTAAAATTCATCTTTTATGGTAAAACAATCATTATGAATTTAATAATGTTTTAAACATTTTAAAAAAAATTCAAATATTTTCAT
This sequence comes from Belonocnema kinseyi, assembly GCF_010883055.1. Classification (NCBI taxonomy): domain Eukaryota; kingdom Metazoa; phylum Arthropoda; class Insecta; order Hymenoptera; family Cynipidae; genus Belonocnema; species Belonocnema kinseyi. Next base: position 133,587,603 of record NC_046658.1, on the reverse strand, counting down.
AAAAACGTATTCTTTTAGATGTAAAATTCATCTTTTATGGTAAAAAAGTTCTTGGTTAAAAATTAAATTTTTTGTTAAAAATTCAGCTATCCTCGAAACCATTTTTTTTGTCTTGTAAATTAAAAAATTTGATTGAATTTTAATATTTTTGTTTTAAACTTCGACCATTTGATTAGAAATGCATTTTTTATGCTGAAAAATAAACTATTTATTTAAACATTCATATATTTTGTTAAAATTTATCCTTTTGGATTGAAAATTAACCCTTTATGGTAAAAAAAAAGTCATTATTATTGGTTGAAAA
>NC_046658.1:133575108-133587199 GCF_010883055.1 Belonocnema kinseyi | reverse complement strand
GTTGAAAATTAACTTTTTCGATGAAACTTCAACTGTCTTCTAAAAAATTTGTCTTTTTGTCTTGAAAATTCAAATATTTGATTGAATTTTAATATTTTCGTTCCATCGTTATGGATTGAAAATTCATCATTTATGATAAGTCATCACTCTTGGTTGCAAAGTAACTTTTTTTGTTAAAAACACTCAACTGACTTCTAAAAAATTCCTCTTCTGTTTGGAAATTATTATATTTTGTTTGTTGTTGTTGAAAATTCAACTATTTTGTTGAAAATGCAATATCCTTCGGCTTGAAATCTTATCAAATTTAAAGTGTTTCATAGAGATTTCATTACGTTATCTACAATAATTTTGACACTTTTTTTTTGGCGCCACTGGCGATTGCTGATGTAATAATCCGGACTTTTTAAACTTTGAAGCGAAGTCCATGAGATTGAGTCGTCATGCCAATTTTTTTTTTTTTTTGCATTTACCGTGAGAAAGACTCGATTTATTGAGAATCGAAGAATTGCAAAGAGAATATTTATAAATTATAATACTGAGCTGCATCTTTGAGCGGAAGAGAATAGAAGAGAATAGAAAAGAATCACGCATTGTATTTATAAATCATCTTATATTCACATACGCATATTATCATAATCATGCACAATCCTAATATGTGAAAATCTCTTCCCCAACTTAAAACACTCAAAATTGTAAGATACTTCAATATTATATCGAGAAAATGTACTTGAGAATAAAGTGCATTTAGTTTAAATTAAGTAATATTTATTAAATTATCTATTATATTCGTACTTACAAAGCAATCAATTTATCGGAGAATGTACATAAGCTTCAGATCAGTTCAACAAAAGTATTTACAAAATTAACATTTTAATTTTATAGATGCTCGAAGTATGAAATTTGGATTTTGTGATACTTTTATTTATTATAAATAAATTTACTTCTTTCGTCCGCCGCCACCGCCCAGGATTGAGAGAACCCGGATGAAAATGTTGATGATGTCTGTGTAAATGTGTAGGGCACTGCAAACAAAGCAAAAAAAAAAAAAAACGAAAAAAAAACATTAGATTTTTTTTTATTTCTCAGCATTTCCTTTTTTTTTAACCTTCACGTTAGAATTCTTTTGCATTCCTTGGAGTCCTTTAAAACTCTTTCAAATTCTTTTCAACTGCTTTAATTCCTTGAGTTTTCGAAATCATAATAAGAATAAAAAATTCCCTGAATTCCTTATTTAAATATATTTTTTAGTCCACCGAATTCAAGCAATTAAACTAATTCGAGAAAATACGCGAATTAAAATATTTAAATTCTTCTGAATTTTGCTTTATTTTCCGAAATTCTTTAAATAATTTTAAATTATCAAGTTCAAGAAATTACGTGAATTCGGAAGATTCAAGGAATGTTTTTTAAATTTCATTAAATCTTTTGAATCCAACAAATTCAAGGAATTAGGAGAATTCAAGAATTTAAGCGAATACAATTAATACAAGCGAATTGTATAAATTCCATGAGTTAAAAGAATTCCTTTATAAATTCTGGAATTTCTTGAAATCATGCAATTAATTCAGAAGATTGCAAGAAATTTGAAAAGATTAAAAGCATTCCAAAAAATCATAAGACTGCTGAATTCCTGGCATTTGATGAATTCTTTGCATTCTTTAAATCGCCTGAGTACATTGTTTTCTTAATTTGTTTAAATTACAAGAATTTAAAAATAATTACAAAAAATTAGAAAGGAATTCAGGAAATTTAGAATAATTCAAAAATTCAAAAGATTTCAAGCAATTAAGCGAATTCGGGAGATTCAAGAACTTAATTCTCTTGAATTTTTTTATATGCTTTTGCGTACTTTTCAATTTTTTTTAATTCCTTGAAATCTTCTGAATTCACCTTCAACAAATTCAAGGAATTAAGCAAATTCAAGAGAGTAAGTAATTGAACAAAGTATAAAAATTCAGCATATTTATGGAATTCAATCGAACTGCATGCATTTCCTAAATTCTCGAAATTAATTAAATTGCCGGAATTCCTGTGATACTTTAAATTTCTTTAATTCATTAAATTTGCTCAATTTTTTAATTCAAGTAATTCAACGAATTCGAGGGATTCAACAAATTAAAAAAATTCAAGATATTCAGGCAATTTAATGAATTCAAACGAATTGCATGAATTCAAAATTTGTAAAAGTTTAAAATCATTCAAAGGAATTAAGACTTCGCTCCATTAGCTGAATTCTCTAAATTCATTGAATTTATTGAATTCGCTGAATTCCAAAGACAAATTAATGCAAGAATTTCAAAAAAATTTAGAGAATTTAGAAGAATTTAAAGAATTCCGAAAATCAAAAGGAATTTAGAATTTTTTAAGGAAATTCCTTTATTATTTCCGGTGATTCAGGAATTCCTTGATTTTAAATTGAGAAAATTTATGGAATTCATTAAATAAGCTGAATTCCTTGAACAATATCAATTCAAGGAATTCCTTCAATTTCATAAATTCAATACATTCTGAAGATATCAAGGAATTCTAATTTTTTCAAAAATATTTTAAGAAATTTAAAAGTCTTGGCTCCATTAACTCCATTCTTGGAATTTGATGATTTTCTTAAATCTCCTGAATCCACTTATTCCTTGAATTTATCGAATTCGCTGAATTCCAAGGACTTAAAAATAATACCAAAAATTCATAAAAATTTAGAATAACTCAAAGGATTCCGAGAATTAATAGGAAGTCAGAATATTTCAAGAAATTTATATAATTCCTTGACTTTTTTTTAAATTCTGTAGACAAAATTAGGCTAGAAATTCAGTAGATTTAGAATAATTTGAGCAATTTCTTGAATTGACTTCCCTAAATTTTGGCAATTTAAAATAATGCCAGAAATTCAAGAAAAAACCGAAAAATTTAATTTAGAATTAAATAAAGAATCAGAGAATTAAGAGAAATATAGAATGTTTCAAGGAAATTACATAAATATTTAATTGTTTTGAAGTCCTTGGAATTCAACTAAGTCAAGGAATTTGAACAAATTGCATGAATTCCACGGGTTCCAGGAATTCCGTTATTATTTCCTGAATTTATCGAATTTAAATTGGGCCATATTTAAGAAATTTTTTAAATCTGAATTCCTGGAAAAAGTTGAATTCGCGTATATATTTAAATTTCATGAATTCGATAAATGCTCAAAAATTCGAGCAATTCGAAAAAGTTTAAAAGCATTCCAAGAAATTTAAGACTGCTTCATTAGCTGAATTATTAGGATTTCTTAAATTCTCTGTATTCCTGAATTCTACTGAAATTCAGAACTCCAAAAAAATTTAGAGAATTTAGAATAATTCAAAGAATTCCGAGAATTAAGAGGAATTCAGAATATTTCAAGGAATTTATATTATTCCTTCAATTCCTTGGACTTGAAAATGTGGGTAGGAATTTTGAATAATTCATGAAATTTGGAATGATTCGCTTAATTCCTTGAATTCGATAACTGCCCTGAATTCTAAGAACTTCAAAATAATGCCAGGAATTCAGAAAAAATTGAAGAATTAAGAAGAATTCAAAATATTTCAAGCAATTTAAATAATTTCCTCAATTCCTTGAATCATTTTATAGTCAATGAAATTCAACTAAGTCATGCAATTTAAATGAATTTTACGCATTCCTCGGGTTCGAAGATTACCTTTAATTCGCGGATTTTTTTGAATTCTTAAAATAAGCTGAATTGTCTGAATTCCTGGAATACTTTGAATTCGTTAAATGCTGAATTATTTGAATTCAATGAAGTCAACGAAGACCAGGATAGAAAAAAAAATTCACAAATTCAACGAACTCAGTGAATTGCGCGAATTTAAAGAATTTCCTGAATCCGTTCGATCTCTTGTATACTTTGATTTCATTGAACACGTTGAATTGGTTAAAATTTTAAGGAGTTTAAAATGCAATTATTTCGCAAAATTTCGTATAATTAAAGGAATTTCAAGAATTCAGGAGATTTGAAGGCATTTAATAGAATATGAAAGTTTAAAAGCAGTTTCAAGTAATTCTCTTAATTCCTTGAATTCCAATGACTGGAAAATACTTCAAGGAATTCAAAAGAATTTGAAATATTTTAAAAGTATCCCAAGCAATGCAAAAGTATTCCAAGGAATTCATAGATATTCAGAAGATATCAAGGAATGTAAGTTTATAGTCATCCCAAAAATTCAACAGACTACAAGAACTCCAAGGAATTCAAGTGTATTAAAATCAATTTTAAATCAAACTAACCCAGAAGGTATTAATCACTAAACCTGTCTGCTCTTTAATTTGCCATTTATCGCCGTGTACGCATACACAAAACGAAGAGGCAAACACAGAAAGCAGAGTGATCAGTTTAGGACAATTAAGACCAGCCTCGTTAGTTTAAACGAACACTCCGACAGAGGCTCTTTCAAAATTGAGACAACAATCTACGCATGCATAAAAACAGAAAAACTTACTTGTTGATTGGATCAAAAGCTTGATGTCCGCTCATGTTGTACTTCGGATAGGTTTCAGCCTTCTTGATGACCTTTTGCGTATCGTACAAAAGGAACATCGAGAAGAGAATGAGACCTCCATACAAGGCCATGGAGTAGAGCCCCGAACCCAGAACTGTTGTTGGTGGCACAAAGAAACTTGCCATCGAGCTGGCAAATACAACTCCAAAGCCAATAGCGAGAGGTCCGCCCATTGTGAGGAACTTCTCACTAGGAGCGCAAGCCGCCAAAGTTGACAATCCTCCAACTATACCCGCAGTGTAAACGCCAGCTCGGAGAACAAGAGCGCCACCCATAAAGTACAGTGGTGCAAAAATTGCACCCACAATTCCGGTATGAATCAACCAGGCGACATGTTTCGCGGTAAAGCCACCCTCGTAGGGCATATTTTGCACGACTGCTGATGACAATACTAAAGATCCCATCGTGAGAGCAAGTGCAAGGAAACCTTGATTTGAGACTGCTCTCATGATGGCGGGAGATCGCAGAACCATAGCAGCTGATGCTACAGTTGCAGCTACGGATGCTGCTGTGTACATGTACGTCGAGCGAATCCTGTCCTTCACGTACTGTGGCCAAACTCTGTGGAGAGAGTAAATTACCATTTTTAATATCCAGGTGTCTGTTCAAAGCCTGGAAAAAAATTCCCTGACAATTCGAGACTTTTTCCAGGTCGAGGCGTCCTAACGGTAGGATGCCAACGGAAGCCACACAACTTGACGGTAATTAACCAAAAATAAAAAGAATAAAAAGCTAACCGAGGAGTTAGCGCTAGAAAGTCATGCTTTGCTCGCCCGAGATAGCACTTTAATGTTTTGATGGAGCGCGCGAGCATCTTCTTGTTTTGGCCAACTTATAGCTTCACCTTGTTCAATTCCGCGATCTAAAACTTTCTAGTGCTTACTTCTTGGTTAGCTTTTTATTGTTTATATTTTTGTTTAAGTATCATCTAGTCGATCGCGTGCGTTGGCATCCTATCGTTAGGATGCCTCGAGGTATTTCAAGAATTTTACAGACATAGCTTTTCATAGTACGGAGCCATTCAAACATTTTTCTTGGGCTCATTTTAAAGCTATTGTAAATTTTTTATATATTTGGAAGAACTTTTATCGAAACTTTTAGAAATAGACTCATTTTATACCGAAGTATAAGTATAAGAGGGTTAGATAATAATTTAGAACCAAAAAGGTTGAATTTTCCAAAAAGAATTATTTTGTACCGAAAAAGAATAATTTTCTACTAAATAAATACGATCTTTCATCAAATTGAATAAATTTGCAACTACATAAGATCAATTATAAAAAAAGCATGAAGTTAATTTTTCAGTTAAAAAATTAATCATTAACCAAAAAAAAAAAAAGAATTTTCAGTAAAAAATATTTCCACCACAGAAAACAATTTTTCAACAAATAGTTAAATTTTCAAATAAAATTATGAAATTCAATTGGAATAGTTCATTTTTAAATTAAAAAGGTGAATGAATTTTGAAAAATGGTTAAATTTCTACCAAAAAAAATCCGAATTTTCAACAAAGTACACGAATTTCAAGTTGAATTTTCAACTAAATTGATCAATTATCCACTAAAATTATGAAAAATCAACTGGAATATAAAAAAAAATAGGTTAAATTTGCAAACATTAATGAGTTTTAAACTAAAGCGATGAATCTTCAATTAGAGGGCTTGACTTTTCAACCAAAAAGGTGAATTTTCTACAACAAAAATATGATTTTTCAACAGAATACACGAATTTTGAACGTGATAGTTGAATTTTCAACCAAACAGTTAAATCCTTAACAAAAAAAATCAAATTTCAACCAAAAATGGTATAGTTAAACTTTCAACCAAAAACATGAATTTTTAAAACAAATTAATTTACTACCAAAAAGACGATTTTTCAACAAATTGCATCAATTTTAATCAAAAAGTTGAATTTTAAATTTAAAAATATAAATTTCGCACTAAATAGCCGAATTTTCAACAAAAAATAAATTTCAACCAAAATTTGAATAGTTAAATTTTCATTTAAAAAAACCGAGTTTTTAACGAAATAGTTTAAGTTTCAACTGGAATAGTAAAATTTCAGAAAAAATTAATTTTCTAAGAAAAAGAGAATTCATAAAAAAATCGCAAACAAAAAAAACTTTCATTTTCAAACTAAGAGACGAATTTTTATCCAAATTATAAAACATTCAACACATAAAGGAATTTTATAACAAAAAAGTTCATTTTTAACCAAATAAATGAATTTCTACCAAAATAATTAAACTAAATAATTAAAAATGTTCAAACTTGAATAATTAAACATTAGAATTTTTTAATTCTGAAAAAACTTTGAGAATAAATTTAAAATGATTTGATTGGAAATGATTAAAAAAATAAATAAAAAATCATATTTTTGGTTGAAAATTCAATTGTTTTGTGAAAAAAATAGTATTTTTGTACTTAGAAATTTTTTAATTTGGTAGAAAATTTAACTGTTTTATTGAAAACTAAATTTTTTTGTAAGATTTATATTTCTGGTTAAAAATTAAACTTTTTTTTCTTGAAAACTCAACAACTTGGTAAACAAAAATTAAAACATTTGATTGGAAATTAATTTCTGTTGTTATAAATTCATATTTTTGGTAGAATGGATTTTTTTTATATATAAAATTAATAATTTTCGTGAGAAATTCAATTGTTTTGTGGAAAAATCGTCTTTTTGGGCATATAAATTTATCTTCTTTAGTAAAAACTTTAACTACTTGTTCTAAAATCTATAAATTTTCTTGAAAACTCAACTACTTGGTAAAAAATTTAACTATTTTATTGAAAATTAATTTTTTCGTTAAAAATGCATATTTTTTATTGAAAATTCAACTATTTTAAAAGAAAATTAAACTATTTAATTGAAAATTTAATTTTTCAGCTTAAAAACTTAACTATTTTATTGCAAACTCATCATTTTTCGTAGAGAATTACTCTTTTTTTTTGTTGAAAATTCGTCTATTTGATTGAGGATACAAATATTTTGTTACAAATTTGTCTTTTTGGATTATGTCTTCATCTGTTATGGTAGAAAAGTCATCTTTCTTGATGGAAAATGTCTTTTTCTTTGTTGAAAATTCAATTTTCTTTGAAAAAATTCGATTTTTTACTTAAAATTTTTAAATACTTTAAAATTTTACCAGTTGGACAAAAATTGATGCATTTTATGTGTGGAGAATTAATTTCTTTACTTTAAATGTATTTATTTAATTTTTGGTAAAAAAAAAAATACATTTCCAATTGAAAACTAATTTTTCTAGTTTTATTTTAAACTCAATTTTACATTTACTAACTCTAAATCCTCCTTTGGAATTATTATTAATTCTTTAAATTTTTCAATCAAATATACTTCAATTCGAAATCATTTATTTGATTCCAATTTTTGAAGTTGTACAATTTTAAGAATTTCAATTCTAAATTGCTTCAAATTTACATATAAAATTATTGAATTCAAAACTAAGCATGAATTCTTTGAATATGAAAATTTGAAGTATTTAATAGCTGAATCGTCCTGACATTTTGAATAATTAAATTTAAAACTACAATATTGTTAAATTTAAAATTCGAAATCTCTCAAAATTAATCTTAAAAATTATTAAATTACTTACTGTGCATGATCAATGGCTCCAGTCTCCGATGAAAGACCTAATCCATAGAAACAGAGTGCGCCTAGTCCTAAAGCACTGGCACCAGCAACAGCCCCCTTCCCGATGTTAAAAGCTGTTGAAAAAATAAATTAAGATTCCAGTCTGAATTCAAATCCTGGAAAAAATGTCCTGTCAATTCCAGGTTTTTTTTCAGGTATAATTTTTGATACTGCGACGAGCCATTCCCGCTTTTCCCGGTAAAGGTTTTCAATTTTCCTAGTTTCGTTTAAAAAAATTAATTTTTAACGAAAAATGTCATAGTTAAACTTTCAGTTAAACAATAGTTCAATTTTCAACAAAAAAATTAATTTCCAATAAAAAAGATAAATTGTCAACGAAAACACAAATAATTAAATTTTAACCCTGAAAGGGTACACTGGTGCGAATTCGCACCCAAAAGTTTTTTCATTTTGTTTGCATTCACACAAACACAGCTGCAGCGGATTACCTCCATATATAATTAATATATATGTTAAATATGTGTGATAACAACAAATTCCATTCATTTCCGTAAAATTAGAATGAATTTAGAGAAATTTAAAATAAACGAGAATTCCAGGAAATTCATAAAAATTCCAGGTTATTTTAATACAGAATTGAAATCGATCATATGCAAAAACTTCGTTGAATTCCGAAAATTTGAAATGAGCTTACAAAAATTCAAGTCAATTTAAAAGAATTTTTAAAAAATGTCTAAGAATAAAGTGACGGACAAAGACTTTCAGGATCAAGTGAACTAAAGAAATTCCAGAGAATTTCAAGAAATTAAAAACAAATGTAGGATCAATTAATATGAAAACAGAAGGGATTAAAAAAAAATTATAATCTCTCAAAACCTTTCAAATTCTACGAATTTATAACCAAACGAGAATTAAAATCAATTAGAAATCATTTTAAAAATCAAAAAAATTCCATTGATTTCAATCAAATTTGAGTGGATTTAGAGGATTCAGGGAAAATAATTAGAAGAATTCGATTAAATTTATAAAAAATCAAACTAAAGTCAAAAAGCAATCAAGTGAATTAAAAAAAAAAATTCAAAAATGAGAAAAAAATTCATTGAATTTATTTTTAAATGAGATTAGAAAAATTAACTTGAATTGAAAAGAATTTGATAAAATCCCTAAGAATAATTTAAGATGATTTTTAAAGACTAAGAATTTAGAATGAATTAATACGAATTCTGTGCGAATTTCAAATAACACAGCCACACAAAAAAGTGTGCGGATCTCGTAACAAGACACACGTATTCCTATGGATTTTGGTGAACTGAATTCAAATTCGGTATCAAAAATCACCCATCACGTCATGGTTGAGCCATAACCTCAAAAAATGACGAAAAATCATGCACTGAGGCAAATAAATTTCAAAATAATGCCAGTGATGCAAATTTTCACTTCAAAAACATGTCGACAACTGTGAAGCATCAACCCTTGCCTGATATCAACTTATTTAACATAACTTTACCCAACAGAACATGACCTTATCTTACCTGAATTAATAGAAATTTCTTGAACTACACGTAAAGCTCTGGAAGCATATTTTCCCAGTAGCAAATGTGTGCTACATCGAATGGGTCAACTCGAGCCTAACCTAGAAATAAATCTAACCTAGTCTAACCTAACCTCACGAAACACAATTAAACTGATTTTCTTGTCCCGTTGTGTTTACGGTACCGTTTCATTCAGCTTCGGCTTAACCTATCCTAACCTAACAAAACCTGACCTAACCTAACCGATTACGCTGGCAACCCTGTTCTTGCGTACTTTCATATTTTGACATCAATAGCAGTAAATGTCTGGAGTTTCGTAACCGCTTGTTGCTAGCATTATTCACCTGTGTCTGTAACGAGGGCACCTCCACGTGGTAACGATGGGCAACAGATCCACATTGTCTGAGTCCCTGGGTAAACGGCGTTCATGCCGTCATGGCAGACACAGGTAGAAAGTGTATTACGATGCAGGGAAAAACCCCAGTATCGGCGTCTGGTCAGGGTGGGAAAGCGGGCTCTCCGACGTCGTCATCATGAAACCGTACCTCTTCATCAATGGATCACTTGGTTGGTCTAGAGTTTCATGCTACAAGGAAAAAAAACGCGAGCATTTCTCAATCGCATGCCTGCAAGAATAGCTCAGATTCATTCTGTTACATTTGCAGTAAATATGAAGTGAGCAGTTTGCAAAAATCAATCGACGAGGAAGTGAAAAGTCTCTACGAAAAGTGTTTTAATTGCTGCACCAAGAAACAAAATGGGTTCCTCACGTCATTTGCAATTCCTGCAGACTTATGTTGTATCGTCTAAAAAATTCAAACAACGAAAAGTACCGCAAGTACTCTACACCAATCACATGGAAAACCCCCGTTATTGCAAAGGACTGCTACTTTTGCATGAATTCCGTCAAAGGGTTCAACGCCAAAAATAAAAATAATATTTCGTACATTAATGTGTGCACAGTCATAAGAGCAATTGAAATCAATAAAAATGCACGCCAGACTGATTTAAGCGCTTTAGAAGATGATAGAATGGAAGTTGAAAGTCAACGTCATGGAGACGGTAGTGAAACCAGTGATCGAACAGAAAATAGTTCTGATGATTCCGATAAAAATGATGAAAAAGATGACGAATATGGCGTGCATAAAATGAAATTGAAGGTTCCAATATTAGTTTCGCAACTAGAACTGAACGATTTTATTAGAGATCTTGGATTACCGAAAGACGGCGCTGAATTTGCCGCTTCATTTCTAAAAAGAAGAAATCTTCTAGAGCCAAAGACAAAAGTTTCATTCTATCGCGACAGGGAAAAAGAATTCAAAAAGTTTTTCGTTACAGACGAAGAGACGTCTTTAGCGTACTGCACTGACGTTAACGGATTAATGAACCACTTGAAGAAAAATGTGTACAGAGACGAAGAATGGCGACTTTTCATTGATTCGTCAAAACGCAGCATTAAGGCTGTTTTACTGCGTAACACGAATACTTACGCTCCTATCCCTATAGCTCACTGAACGGTCATCAAATCTGAATATAACAATGTTAAAATGCTTCTTGAAAAAGTTAATTATACGAATCACAAATGGCAAATATGTGGTGATTTAAAAATCATAACAATGATATTAGGCCAAAAATCGGGTTTCAAGAGAGAGCCATGCTTTATAAGTCTGTGGAATAGCAGAGATCGAGCCAATCATTACAGCAAAAAACATTGGCCTTTAACAGATTCATTCAAACCTGGTTCTCATAATATCATCAACCAAAGCCTCGTTGATCCAGAAAAAATTTTACTACCACCCCTCCACATAAAGTTTGGACTCATGAAGCAATTTGTCAAGGCGTTAGACAAAGATGGACAATGCTATAAGTATATATCCCTCAAATTCCCTAATGTTTCAGACGCTAAATTGAAAGAAGGAGTCTTTGATGGACCACAGATTCGAATATTGACAAGAGATAGTAATTTCGTGAGCCACATGACGAAAATTGAAACGAACGCTTGGGAAAGTTTTAAAGCAGTAAACGCAAATTTCCTCGGTAACAAAAAAAGTCCAGACTACGAGAATATTGTTGCGAAAATGATAAGAAACTACAAAAAGTTAGGCTGCTTGATGAATTAAAAACTTCACTTTCTAAATTCCCATCTGGATAAGTTTCCAGAAAATGTTGGTGATTTCAGCGAAGAATAAGGGGATCGTTTTCATCAAGCCATAAAAGTGATGGAACAACGATATCAGGGTTGATGGGACGAGGTCATGATGGCTGATTTTTGCTGGATGTCGAAAAGGGAAACGAATGTAGGTCTTGAACGTAAGCGTAACCCTTTGCATCGTTCCTTCGAAGAAAAAAGGACACGTTATAGCAGGCAGAAAATAGACTGAAGTAGGTCTATAAATCAATTCAATTACG
>NC_046658.1:133565193-133575008 GCF_010883055.1 Belonocnema kinseyi | reverse complement strand
GTTTTGTTAGGTTAGGATAGGTTAAACCTCTATGTAGGTTAAGCCGAAGCTGAATGAAACGGTACCGCAAACACAACGGGACAACAAAATCAGTTTAATTGTGTTTCGTAAGGTTAGATTAGGCTAGGTTAGATTTATTTCTAGGTTAGGTTCGAGTTGACCCATTCGATGTAGCACACATTTGCTACTGGAAAAATATGCTTCCAGAGGTGTAGTTCAATAAATTTCTGTCAATTCAGGTTAGGTGAGGTCAGGTTCTGTTGGGTAAAGTTATGTTAAATAAGTTGATATCAGGCAAAGGTTTATCCTTCACAGTTGTCGACATGTTTTTGAAGTGAAAATTTGCATCACTGGCATTATTTTGAAATTTATTTGCCTCAGTGCATGATTTTTCGTCATTTTTTGAGGTTATGACTCAACCATGACGTGATGGGTGATTTTTGATATCGAATTTGAATTCAGCGCCCCAAAATCCATAGAAATACGTATGTTTTGTTACCAGATGCGCACACTTTTTTTTGTGTGTGACTGTGTAATTGAAAAAAATATTTGAAAATTTCTTAAAGGTTTTGCAACTCTACGAAATTCCTCAATTCTTGTGACTTAAATGAATTCAGGATAAATTAATAAGAATTCAGGGACAATTATAACAACAACAAAAAACAATTTTATAACTAATCAAATATTTGAAAACCTACGAAATACCTCACTTTTCTTGAATACATTTTTTAAAAGCTACTAAAATATTATTAAATCCCAAGAAGTTATATGAGATCTGACGATATTTCCTGAAAGCTTGGAATATTCTTTATTCTTAAATATTCCTATAACTTTGAAACCTCTTAAAATGATTCAAAATCTATTACAATTTCTAGACATATTTTTACATTCCATAAAACATTTGAAATCTTACAAAATACCTCACGTGTCATGAATACATTTTTTGAAATCCACTAAAAATTTTATAAAGTCCCTTAAAATCTTTACAATTCTCGAAAATATAAAATCCTGTAAAATCTTTTAAAATTCCATAAAATCTTTTATAGATACTGTAAAATCGTTTCGTATATTCCGATCTTCTTAAAAAAATTCTTTATCCTAAAATATTTAAAATGAATAGCTTTAGAAAATGCTTTTGAAGTTTTAAAAATACCTTAAAATGATGAATTGTTGACTTTTATAATTAAATTTTTGACCAAAGAGCTGGATTTTCAATGAAGAAAATTAATTTATAATAAAAAAAATGAAAAATATTATTTCCCAACCAAAAATTGAATAACTTGAATAATTAAATATACAACTAAAAAGATAAATTTTGTATCAAGAATATTAATTTCTACTAAAACCCCGAATTTTTGAACTAAAAAATATCATTTATCTACCAAAAATTGGATATTTACATTTTTAGTTTAGTATTATAATAAAATTATCGTTCAACCGAACAGATAAATTTTCAAGTAAAATATCAATCATTAATTATAATAATTAAATTTCCAACAAAAAACGACAACATTTCAACTAGAAAAGATAACTTTTTAACCAAAATTTGAATATTCAAATTTCAAGTTTATTATTATTAAATAAATGATCAGCCAAAGGGATAAATTTTTAAGTGAAAAGAAAGAAGTATTCAATTGAAATAGCTACATTTTCAGTTTAAAAAAATATATCATGTTGAAGAAGAAACATTTCCACAAGGATGAATTTTTAACTGAACAGTTATAACTAGAATAATTAAATTTTTAGCCAACAAGATAAATTTTGAAACAAGAAGATTAATTTCTACCAAAAAGACGAAACTTACAATAAAAAAGATAATTTTTCAACTGCAATAAACTATAAAATCAATCTTCTTTTATAAAAATTCATCTTTTTGTCCGTAGATTCAATTATTTTGGTAATTTCAACTTGTAGGAAATACTTTTTTTTTTTTTGAAAATTAAGTTTTTAAACTAAAATTCATGTATTTGGTTGATAATGGGTCTTTTTTGGGTATAAACTATAAAATTAATCTTTTTTCATTTGAAAATTCATCATTTGTGTATCAATTAAACTCTTCCGTTAAAAAATTGTATTTTTTAAATCCAGTTTAACTAATAAAAAATCTGTTTTTTTGTTCAAAGTTTAAGTTTTTAAACAAAAAATGTGACTAGTCCATTTTTGGTGGCAAAAATAATTTTTTGGGTTTAAAATTAAACATTTTTCACGGTCAATAAAATAAAAAATTTGAACTCTAAAGCTAAATTTTTTTCCATTTGCAGTAATAAAAAATAAACTAAAAATTAAAGCACTCAAAATAGAACTCTTGAATTTTAAAATTTTTAAATTGAAGTTTAAACTTTTTTTAATCAAAAAATGTTGCATTCAATTGCTCAATAATTTACACGTAAATTTATAAAAATTATAATAAAATAATAAAAACAATAATATTCAAATAAAACATTTCTTAAATCAGAAGTTAAATTATTTTTATTTTAAGCAGTTTAAACATCCTTGAAAAGCTTCAAAATTTGGAAAATATTTTAGAATATTCTTTTTAAATAATATTTCAATATGAAAAATAGTTTTCAATTTTCATAGGAGTCTTACGGAAATTTTTTTAAAAAATTTTAAAAATAACTTTCAAAATTGTTGAAAAAAATTTTTTTTAATCTGCAAAAATCTACACTTAGTTTAAATCATTTGAAATCATTTCAAGTTGTAAATTAATTTTTAATCTTTTTAAAATATCTAAATATCTCTTAAAATTAATTAAATTTTTTCCACAAATAATTTAGTTTCAAATTGTTTAATGTTAAATATTTAGTTTAAATTCATTTGTCTTAAATAAAAATTAAAATATTGCTATATATTAAATAATTATTCTTTTTCTTAATTAAAAAATTTGAAATTGAATGGATTAAAAATGGAAATTTTAGATTGAAATAATATTTTTAATTTACTAAAAGCAATCTTCTTTTATAAAAATTCATCTTTTTGTCCGCAGATTCAATTATTTTGGTAATTTCAACTTGTAGGAAATACTTTTTTTTTTGAAAATTAAGTTTATAAACTAAAATTCATGTATTTGGTTGATAATCGGTCTTTTTTGGGTATAAACTATAAAATTAATCTTTTTTCATTTGAAAATTCATCATTTGTGTATCAATTAAACTCTTCCGTTAAAAAATTGTATTTTTTATATCCATTTTAACTAATAAAAAATCTGTTTTTTTGTTCAAAGTTTAAGTTTTTAAACAAAAAATGTAACTAGTCCATTTTTGGTGGGAAAAATAATTTTTTGGGTTTAAAATTAAACTATTTGGTTAAAAATTTAACTATTTACTTGAATAATTAACAAATTAGTAGTCAATTAATTTTTTGGTTGAAGATTCATAATAAAAATTCAACTATATACTTTGTTGAGTCATTTTTTGTATTCGAAATCTTAAAATTTGTTTGAGAATTCAGCTGTTTTGTTTACGAACTGAACTATATTTGGTTAAAAATTCAACTATTTGATCAAAAATTTAATTATTTTGGTTGAAAATTTAACTACTTTAGAAGAAAATTTAACTATTTGGTTGCAAATCTATTTTATTGAAAAATGTATTTCTTTAGTTAAAAATGTCACTCATTACTTAAAAAATTACCTACTTGGTAGAAGATTAAGTTTTTTGTGCGTAAAATTCATGTATTTTTGCTGAAAGATTTTTTTTTTAGTTCAAAATTCAACTATTACATTATGGTAAAAAAGTCATCTTTCTTTTTCATTTTAAATATTAGATTTTTTTTCAAAATTAATTTTTAAACGGAAAATATAACTATGTATTTCATTTTTGGTAAAAAAAATTTTCTACTTCAAAATTAAACTTTATATTTGAAAATGCAACTATTCTTTTAGAAAATTCAACGAATTGTTTATAAATTGAAACAATTATTTGAATAACTAACCACTTGTTAGAAATTTAACTTTTTTGCTAAAAAGAAAAATTAAAAAAAAAAAAAACTTCTTAACTAAACAGTTTAATTTTCAATCTTCCTTCAATAATAAAAAAATTCTAATACTCAAGCAAAAAAAAGAATAATTTTTAACCAAAAAATGAAATTTTTTATTTTTTTGTAAATAATGAAATTTCTGCAAATACAGATGAATTTTTAAATTAAAAAGATCAATTTTCAGACAAATAGATTCCACTTTTCTTTTCAAGATAAAAATATGAACTTTTTAGCATAAAATAATTTTCTATAAAAAAAAGATGAATTTTTAATCCAAAGAGACGAATATTTTCAACCAAAAGAATGAATTTTTAACAAAACTGCATTCTTATCCAAAAAAGATGAAATTTGTATACAGATAGAGGAATTTTTAATCAAATAACATTTTTTTCTTGAGTTGAACTTTCATCCAGGAAATATTGTATTTAATTTTTCAAAACCAAAATATAAATTTTAAACAAAAAGTAAATTTTCTACGAAATATTTAAATTTGCATAGAAAAAGTATAACTTTTTAACAAAATAACTTTATTTTCAATCAAATATTTGAATTTTTATCCAAGAAAGATGAAATATCTCTTAAAACAGATGAATTTTGCATTGAAGAAATTTTTGATTAAAAAAAAAAGTGAAATTTTCATACAGAAAGAATTTTATTCCCCTTTCCAACGATAAAATATTAAATTTAAACAAAAAGTAAACTTTCTACGAAATAGATAAATTTTCAACCAAAAATTATGATTTTTCAACAACAAAAAATTGAATTTTCGAACCAACATTTGCATTTTCATCCAAGAAAGATGTAATTTCTGCTAAAGCAGGTGAATTTTAAGATCAGAAAGACAAAATTTAAAAAAAGAGGTTGAATTTTCAACCGAATCGTTGCATTTTTATTTTAAAAAGATGAATTTCTTCTAAAACAGACAAATTTTCATCCAAAGAAAAAGTTTCGCAAACATTTTTCACGGTCAATAAAATAAAAAAATTTGAACTCTAAAGCTAAGTTTTTCCATTTGCAGTAATAAAAAATAAACTAAAAATTAAAGCACTCAAAATAGAACGCTTGAATTTTAAAATTTTTAAATTGAAGTTTAAACTTTTTTTAATCAAAAAATGTTGCATTCAATTGCTCAATAATTTACACGTAAATTTATAAAAATTATAATAAAATAATAAAAACAATAATATTCAAATAAAACATTTCTTAAATCAGAAGTTAAATTATTTTTATTTTAAGCAGTTTAAACATCCTTGAAAAGCTTCAAAATTTGGAAAATCTTTTAGAATATTCTTTTAAAATAATATTTCAATATGAAAAATAGTTTTCAATTTTCATAAGAGTCTTACGGAAATTTAAAAAAAAATTTTTAAAAATAACTTTCAAAATTGTTGAAAAACATTTTTTTTTAATCTGCAAAAATCTACACTTAGTTTAAATCATTTGAAGTTGTAAATTAATTTTTAATCTTTTTAAAATATCTAAATATCTCTTAAAATTAATTAAATTTTTTCGACAAATAATTTAGTTTCAAATTGTTTAATGCTAAATATTTAGTTTAAATTCATTTGTCTTAAATAAAAATTAAAATATTGCTTTATATTAAATAATTATTCTTTTTCTTAATTGAAAAATTTGAAATTGAATGGATTAAAAATGGAATATATTAGATTGAAATAATATTTTTAATTTACTAAAAGCCTTTAATTACAAATACATTATTATGTCATAATTGAAAAAGAAAACAATTCAACTAATTTTTTTAAAAGACACTAAAAAAAGATTTCAGTGAAACTTAGTTTTTTTTTGTCAAAAATTAATTAAATTAAAATTTAACTCTTCCATTTTCGGTTGAATATTTATCTTTTTTAGTTGAGAAATAAATCTTTTGGTTTAAAATTTATATATTTTATTGACAATTCGCCTCTCTTTATTGAAAACTAATTCATTTAGCAAAAAATTTAACTTTTTTCATTCTCTTTTTTCTTTAACTTATTTTGTTTTTTTGAAAATTCAACTATTTTGTTGAAACTCCTTTTTTTTGCTTCGAAAAGTTTAAAACGGTTAAAAATGTACTGATTTTGTTAAAAATTATTATTTTTTAATAACTTATTTTTTTGACTGAATATTGAACTTTTTTTTTTAAATTTATCTTTTTCAGTTAAAAATTAATTTCTTTCGTTAAAATTGAGAAACCAACTGTTTTCAAGAAAAATCGTTTCTTTTTTATTTTTTTGAATTTAACTGCTTGTGATTGAAATTGCATCGGTTGAAGTTTCTTCTTTATGGTTTAAAAATGTATTTTTAATTTTTATTGAAACCTGATATTTTTCACATGAGATAATTACATTATTTCTTTAAAATTTATGATGTTTAATAGTTAATCTTTTTGGTTAAAGAATCATTTTTCAGTTGAAAATTTAACTAATCTTTCAAAAATTCGTTTCTCCTTTTTCGAAAAATGATCTTTATAGTTAAAAGCTCAACTATGTTCGAAAATTTACTTTTTTAAAAATTATTCTTCTTGCACTTTGTGAAAAATTTACCTAATTTATTAAAAATATTATTTTTTAAACGGAAAAATTAATTATTTAAGTTTTGATCACAAAATTTATTTTTAGTTGCAAATTAATTTCTTTCGATTAAAATTGAACTATTTTATAGACATTTTTTTTAGAAAATCAATTTTCGAATAAAAAAATTAATAATTCTGTTTTTTTTTTAATTCAAAAACGTTTTATTCAGTATTAATATATTTTTAGATTGATATTAACATTTTAATTTTTCGTTAAAAATCTTCTTTTTTTTGTTGTTCAAATCGAATTGCGCAATGTAAACTGAATGATGTTAAAATTGAAAAAAATAACAATTCAACTAATTATTTAAAAAAAAAACTTGAATTTTCAATCCATAAAGACGAATTTATTTAACGAAAAAGAAGGAATTTTTAACAGAATAGCAATCTTATCCAAAAAAGATGAAATTTGTACCAAAATAGAGGAATTTTTAATTTTAAAATTTAAAAAAAAATTTAAGCTAAACTTTGATCCGGAAAAGATTCAGAGTTCATTTTTCAACACCAAAATATGAATTTTAAGCAAAAAGTAAATTTTCTACAAAACAGTTAAATTTGCACACCAAAAATACAACTTTTTAACAAAATAGTTTAATTTTAATCAAGTAGTTGCATTTTTATCAAAAAAAGATGAAATTTTTCTTAAAACCGATTAATCTTTAATTAAAAAATTTATTTTTTCAAAAAATAGTGGAATTTTTCTCACAGAACAAATTTCATTCCTCTTTCCAATTTGTACCAAGAGGAATTTTTGTTAAAAAAAAAAAAACTTGTTAAAGTTAAACTTGCATCCGAAAAAGATTTAGGTTCATTTTGAAACACCATAATATAAATTTTCTACGAAATAGTTAAATTTTCATACAAAAAGTATAACTTTTTAACAAAATATTTTAATTTTCAACCAAATAGATCAATTATTATCCAAAAAGATGAAATTTTCTCTTAAAAAATTTATTTAAAAAAGGGGGAATTTTCAAACAGAAAGAATTTCATTTTCCTTTCAAATTTGTACCAAAATAGAGGAATTTTTAATTAAAAAAAGACAACATTTTTTTAAAGTCAAACCTTCATCCAGAAAAAGTTTCAGTTCATTTTGCAACACCAAAATATAAATTTTAGACAAAAAGTATATTTTCTACGAAATAGTTAAATTTTCACACAAAATAGTTGAATTTTTAACCAAATAGGTGAATTTTTATCTGAGAAAGATAAAATTTCTCTTAAAATAGATGAATTTTCAATTAAAGAAAGAAAAAAGAAAATAAAATAGTGTAATTTTCATCCAGAAAGAATTTCACTTCTCTTTTCAACGCCAAAATATTAAATTTAACCGAAAAATAAAATTTCAAAGCAATAATAAAATTTACTACTAAAAAGATAATATTCCGTGACGTAAATTAAACGCGATCTCTTACATAATTCCTAGTTTTTCTCACAGATATTTATCAGATTATTTTGATATCATACGCAGTTACAGAAAAATTTAATTAAAAAAAATGTATAAAATATATAATAAATTTGGAATTTCACCGTAGAAATCGGAAAACAAAAATGTATTTTTTTATATTTAAACTCGAGAAATAAATTAAATAACGCAAACGTGAAAAAATGAACTCACCAGTTTCACCTGCGGGTTTTGCGACCTTCTCGACGAGGCTTTCTCGGGCACGAGCAGATCGAGTAAAAGTTTGTCTTCCATCGCTCGCGAATAATCTGGCAACCTGGGCTCTAGGAAGTACAGTTTTTGGAGCTTTCAAGAGGCTCGTTACTTGCGGAGAAAGCGACGAACGACACACTTTCAGGATCAACATTTTTAGATTTCGTTTGGTATCTAAAAAGTCGAAAATACAAAAGACGATAGATATCTCAATCACAAAGGATTGACATTCTTTCAATTTTTGAAATTAAAAATCAATATCGTACGAATGATGCAACTACGTTGTTGGAATGGAGGTTATGGTTCAATTTTAGGCAAGAGATGACTTCAAATTATTTAGATATTTTACAAATGACATTATTTGATGCCAATGCATTTTGTCACGAGAAAATTTTCAATGATTCTGAAGTTTACTCACATGATGCAATATACGTTCAATTGTTCTCGATTGGAGTGAATTCTGGAAATTGTCAGAAATTGTCAGATGTTATAAAATATAAATGACAATATGCGATCTGCGCATGTCAATGAAGTTTCTAGACTCGAAACCAAGGTGGGTGGAAACAAAGGTATCGCTACGCTCGAGACTAGTTTAGGAAAATCTCGCGCAGATCTTTGGGAACTTTTTGAACTGAGCTTGCGTCGTGCCGGCCACCCGATTGGTTACTGTTAGCGCGCGCATTTTACATTATATTAATATTCAAACTTAATATTTATGATAAATAATGATTGCGAAAAAATCAAAAGTCATTCTTAAATCCTAAAATAGAATTTTTCATCGACAGATTAAAAATAATGATAAGACGTTATGAATTGCGAGTTTAGAGAAAGGAATCATTGTCTTTTATCGCAATGATTACCCTCGTATCTGCCGAGTCTATAATTTAATTTATTTTTTTCATTCTCAACAATGTGACTAAAAAGAAAATTACTAAAATTACCAAATATAAATTAAAAATATTGTTTTTCTGAAGTCAGAATTTATAACGTTTTTCGCAATAAATTCACATTATTGTTTGGTCTATCACTCCAAAATTCTATTTTAAAATTAGGAAATTACTTTCGATGCATTCCTCAATCATTATTTATCATAAATATTGAATTTGAATATTTATATAATTTTAAATGCTCACGCTAACGCTAAGCAATTGTGTTGCCGGCGCTACGCAAGCGCAGTTCAAAAAGTTCCCAAAATTGGGAGCACTAGCGCAGATGACTAGAGATGGGTATTTAAAATAGTGACGTAGGCTGAGAGCCAAACAATCGATTCCCGACAATCGAAATGAACGAGTTTTCAAACAAGAAGAATAATTTTCCACCCAAAAAGATGGATTTTTAGCCACAGTTGCATTATCAATTAAAAGGTAAATTTTCAAGCAACAAAAAAGAGATAAATTATTTTTAAAAATTTAATAAAAATTAAACAGATTTTCAGGTAAATAACTGAATTTTGAAATAAATAATTAAATTTTCAACGAATTAAATGAATTTTTAACTATAAAGGTATTAATAGGGGGCGACTTAAATGCATGGACTGGCGAACAAGGGGGAGGGTTATGGGATGAAGAAAAGGAAGCATTTATAAGGAACTCCAAACATAGAGAGACG
>NC_046658.1:133562779-133565093 GCF_010883055.1 Belonocnema kinseyi | reverse complement strand
AGTAGTTAAGTTAGACTAAGGATGGAATTGTAAATATATGTACAGGGAGCGGTGGCCCTCAAACCCGTAAAAAGGAGAGATTAAATACATACATACATACAACTAAAAAGGTATCAACAAAATTTCTAAATTTTCAACTATAGAAGTGAATTTTCAAATAAAAAAAAATATTTTCTACCAATAAGGGTTTAGTCAAATTTTCATTAAAAGAAAATTAATTTTCAAACAAACAGAATCGAATTTTTAAAATTTTTAAACAAAACAAATGAATTTACAAACAAAAAAATAAATTTTTATTTAAAAAACGGAGTTTTCAGCAAAATAGTTAAATTTTTAACAAAATACATGAATTCTCAATCGTATAGTTAAATTTCCAATTAGAAAAGATTATTTAACAATCAGTTCAGTTTAAAAAATTTTTTAATTAAAAAACTGTTGTTTCTCGCGCTTCGCGCTCGATATTTGTATTGTGAATTCTCTTTTGTGAAAGTTGCTTTGACGGTGGTTGTGAATTCTCTTTTGTTAAAGTTCCTTCGGCTTTGACGAACACATTCTCAAATTTGAATTTGCCACTGAAGAAAAACATAGTTAAATTTTTAAATAATAAGTTTAAAACATTTTTTAAAATAGAAATAGTAAATTTTAGCCAAAAATGCAAAAGTGAAATTTTAAGATAAAAAAATTTAATTTCCAAGAATATATACAATTATCAACAAAAGAAGTGAATTTTTGACTAAAAAAGAAAAAAAAATTTCATGAAAAAGGGAATAGTTAAATTTTTTAGTAAAAAAATTAATTTTCAAAAAAAATAAAAAATTAATTTTACAATAAAATATTTCAGTCTTTAGCTATAGAGATTGATTTTGAACTAAGGTAATGAATCTTTAACCAAGTATATTACTTTTTACAAACTAACATAACTTTTAACCAAAATTATGGGATTAAACGAACTTACCTGTAAGTGAAGTTCTATCCTAATTGTATGAGACGCTTCTTCCGAAATGATCAACCTGTAGTACCTCCACTTATTACCAATTTCGCCACGTATTTTAAAGCATCCAATGAAGAAACAGCATTGCCCCTACTGTTCCCGTCGTCTGTGTGCTAGGTCTGGTTACGTCATTATTTTGAAGCTTCGCCGAAATTCGGTTTGGGTTTTGAGAATTTTTCTCGAATTAGGAATTTTAAGGGTGGGAGTGATCATTTCGGAAGAAGCGTCTCATATAATTAGGATAGAACTTCACTTACAGGTAAGTTCGTTTAATCCCATAATTGTATTTCGCGCTTCTTCCCTCATGATCAACCTGTAGATGTTCAAAGCATATATTTCGGCGTTCAATAAAGAGATGGTTCCAAGCATGTTTCATATTAACCAATTCTTTATTATATGTACGTATCTTTAAACATTAACAAAATTTATAAAGTTTATTTGATTATTGATGTAATACGGCTTTAGCAAAGGCACTTTTATCTCTAGTTAATTCTAAATTGTAAAATTTTGCAAAAACTTTAGAGTTTTCTGTCCAGCTTGCTGTTTTACGCACTGTGTCAAGATCTAGGCCATTTCTACTGGGCGCTGAAGTTGATGCATGTCGCGTTGAATGAGTTGAAAAGGCTTCCGTGTCTATTCCGCTGTCTTTTAAGGAATCTTTGACCCAACGACTTAAGGTCTGTGTCGTCTCAGCTTTGTGTGGCTTTTTAATCGAAATGAAGAGTGTTCTGTTTCCTTCACGCATTACTCTCGTTTTTTCTAAATAAACGCACAATGTAGAAGCCACGCAAACTTTTTCTTCTTGACGAAAGTATGGCAAAACTAAACACGGCTGTTTTCTATTAGGTCTCGATGTTTTTACACGGTCTGGTATTTTATTTTCGAAACCATCTTCAATTTGTCTAATATTATCAATTTTTATTAATGCAAAAGTTTGCATTCGATGACCTGTAACTAGCTCAAGCAGACATATAAGCTTCTTTACTAATCTTTGCATAGAAAATTCCTCATTTGAGGGTAAAGACGCAAAATGTGTGAGTACAATTTTTGAATCCCAAGTGGATTCGTATTTTGGCTTTGATGGTCGTAAATTATAAATTCCCCTGAAGAACCGTATCATTCTAGAATCTTTTGCCATTTCAGACCCTACAAGTAAAGATATAGCTGATCTATAGCCGTTTATTGAGCTGTGTGATGCTCCTTTATCAAATAATTGTGTTAAAAAAAATCAAAACATCTGGGACAGCACCTAAATATGGGTTCAAGTTATTTTCTGCGCAGAAATTCCACCATTTCTTAAAACAAGACTCGTATTGTTTGAAT
>NC_046658.1:133561440-133562679 GCF_010883055.1 Belonocnema kinseyi | reverse complement strand
AAAAAATCAAAACATCTGGGACAGCACCTAAATATGGGTTCAAGTTATTTTCTGCGCAGAAATTCCACCATTTCTTAAAACAAGACTCGTATTGTTTGAATGATGATTCTGTTAAAGATGAGATGCTGATTTCCATCGACGCTTGTGGTATTCCCCTTAACTCGAATGCTCTCCTGACAAGACTCCGGCCACCAGGGTAACTTTCGCCCAAAATGGATCTTGCTTTCTGTCAGGGACAAACACATTATTTTTCGCTTTTATTTTTACAAGTTTCGAGTCAAGCATGGCTTTGAATAAGGGTTACCAAGGGTGTGGTGGCCAGTCTGGCACCACTACGATACCCGAAGCATTTTCACTCCGAATCTTTTGTAAAACTTTTAGGATTATTGCATAAGGAGGAAATGCGTAGAAAAATACGTTTTTCCACGGAACAGTGAACGCGTCTACTGCTATGGCGTCCGGATCTTTCTTCCACGACACATATCATTTGCATTTTGAATTTTCCCTACTCGCGAGGAGATCTATTTCTGGCTGGCCAAGTACTGTAATTATTTTTTCAAATGTTTGTTTTGATAGCTCAACTTCAGTATTTGGTTTTAAGCGACGAGACTCTGTGTCAGCTGTTTTGTTCATAGCTGAGGAGATGTACGTTGCATAAATCCAAATTCCTCTTTCTTCACACCATTTCCATATAGTCCTTGAAATTTTATTCAAATTTTCGTATTGAACTCCCCCCATTCTATTCACATAAGAAATAGCCGTAGTGTTATCGATGTGAAGTAGTACTTGACACTCTCGGTGTTTTTCTGCGAAACACTTCAAACCGAAGGAAGCTGCTAGGAGTTCTAGTTGATTTATATGTTTCGACTTTTCATTCTGTTTCCAATGTCCATTTACTTTTTTCCCCTTACAGCACGCTCCCCACCCTGAAAGGGAAGCATCTGAAAAAATTTCAAGTTGAAATTCGAATCGCCTGATTGAGTTATGAGATAGTACTCCTACACTTTTCCACCAACGCAATTCTTCTATCACTGATTTTGTTATAGTTAATTTTGCGTTGTAGTTGTCATTATTATTTGACAATGCTAGAAATTTTTTTTCTTTCAGAAGCTTTGGTATATGCCCACCCGCAATTTACTGCCGGACAACAAGACACTAACGTCCCTACTAATCTAGCAAAGTCCCTGATACGCATGTTTTTATTAAGGCTAATTTTTTCAATCATCGATTTTATTTTAT
>NC_046658.1:133549165-133561340 GCF_010883055.1 Belonocnema kinseyi | reverse complement strand
TGCCGGACAACAAGACACTAACGTCCCTACTAATCTAGCAAAGTCCCTGATACGCATGTTTTTATTAAGGCTAATTTTTTCAATCATCGATTTTATTTTATTATTTTTTGCTTTCGGTAATTTAACTTTCATTTTTTGAGAATTATAATCGAAACCCAAATACCTACAAGTCTGGGCTGGAATCAACTGACTCTTTTTTATATTAATTATAAAGCCTAGTTCTTGTAACTTTGATATTGTTATCGTTATATTCTTGGTGCATTCCGCATAAGAATTCCCTAGCAGTAACAAATCATCTAAGTAAACAACGGATAAAAAACTTATTTGTCGAAGGTATGAAACAACGGGTTTGACTATTTTGGTAAAGACATAAGGTGCTGTACACAGCCCGAACGGTAAACAAGTAAATTCATATGTTTTCCCTTCAAAGATAAATCGTAAGAATTTTCGATGTGATTTGTGAACTGAAACTAAATAATAGGCGTCTTGAAGATCCAAGGTAGCCATAAAACAATCAGGACTTATAATTTTTGTCACTGTTCTGCTATCTTCGAGTTTGAAGTGGTTCGTTGAAATGAACTTATTGAGTGGTTCAAGATTAATAATTAATCTAAACGTTCCATCCGGTTGTTGTCTTAAAAATATATTCGAAACGGCGGGTATGGAGCGGTTCCTGTCTCCTCTTCGGGCGTTGATTCGAGTGAGGGTTGTTTGGATATCGAGGGGTGAAGTGCTGGTTCTTCATCGGCCCCTGATGATTCTTGGGATATCGTTGACCCTGTTTCTGCCCGCCCGACGTTCCCGCTCGTGAACGGGGCGGGACTTTCGAGTTTTTTGGTTGATTGCCTGATAATCTGCGGTTTCCACTTTTCAATTCTTTGCATGAAGTTTCCATTATTTTTGCTGTCTTTAGAACTTCTTGCAAATTATTCCCGAATAAAAATTCCCCAATGGTTGTTGCTTGAAGAGTGTCCTTGAAAGAGTTGTCGGGGATGTTTGCCAACAATAAATTCCTTCGAATGATGGATTCATCGTGTTGGAGATCCGCGAGGAGTCTGCTTACATTTCCCAAGTTTTCGAGGGTTTGCTTTTCAGCCATTGACCTTTCTGTTTTTGCGGATATCAGAGAAACGACCTTTCCCACGGCTGCCAATGAAGCTGATATCTTAATTTGTTTAGCAATTATACGAGAATCTCTTTTAATTACTGCTTCTTTGTCCTTTGAAATGATTTTTATCTCTGCATTTAGTTTCGGAGGATCTATCAATGTGAGATTTTCTGGAGGAGGATATTTTTTCAATATATTCGTTTTTTCCTCAGTAGGTAGACCTTGTTTTAAAATATCCTCCCAGCGGATAGCGATGTCAGGATGTATGGCCGTATCTAATTTTCTATCCTCGCAGACTCTATTTCCTAATAAATGAAAAACTTCCTTATCCAGATGATTTCCTTTTGGAACGGACTGTCCCACTTCTTGAACATACTCTTCAATTTCATTTGAGAGGTGTGAATCAGATAAGTTACTGTTATCACCTAGAAAGGAAAAAATGTTGTAGAAAATTTTGCTCCCACATTAGTATCTGATGGACGCAGTACGACCAGGTTTATAGGTTAAACCCTTTGATAATTCTAGGTTAGAGCCTGCAATATTTGTAAACCAATCTGACAAAAACCCTTAGAGGTAAGAGTCCCTCTTAATGAATTTGGGTAAGAGCCATGTGCAATGTGACTCCCGTCATTATTTACTTACGTAGGCACAGGCTAAAGCCCGTTGGTTTGCCATGAGGTTAGAGCCTCTCAAGCGTTTTTTAAGTTAGAGCCTCTCACGCATTTGGAGGTTAGAGCCTCCAGAATCTTTGTGACAGAACTGCTATGAGGTTAGAGCCTCTGAAGTTTGACTTCATTATGTCGCTTTTAATTCAACACTTCCAGGTTAGAGCCTGCAAAGCGTGACTTGGCAACACCTCTTACAGTGAATTTTTTTTCAGGTTAGGGCCTGCGAAGCGTGACTTGGCAACGCTACTTACGGTAAATGGGTTCCAGGCTAGAGCCTGCAAGGCGTTACTTAGCAACGCTGCTTATACTAAATGCTTTTAGGTTAGAGCCTCCAAAGCGCGGCCTGCAACGCGGTTTGAAAGTTCAAGTCAACACCCACTCCTACATTCTCCAAACGCCTGTTTAGAAAGAACCAAATTCAATGAATCGCGCCTACCTTGACTATCTGTGAAATTCGGCTCGAATGATTCATCCTCATACCGTCGGTGTTCACGATCCCTTTTCTCTCTCCTCTTTCTTTTGCGTTTTAGCTAGAATATGTCCTTTTTCTCCCCATCGAATAACTTCTTTAAACTTTATTCACGAAAAAAAAACCCTAGCGACGTGGCTCGATTGGCACGAAGCGAAAGAATGACGTAACCAGACCTAGCACACAGCCGACGGGAACAGTAGGGGCAATGCTGTTTCTTCATTGGATGCTTTAAAATACGTGGCGAAATTGGTGATAAGTGGAGGTACTACAGGTTGATTATGAAGGAAGAAGCGCGAAATACAATTAATTTTCAATATAAAGAAAAACAAATCTTGAATAAAATAGTTACGCGTTTATCGAAAGAAATGGATTCCAATCTAAAAAAAATATGCAATCAAAAATGAAATAGTTCAATTTTCATTTAAATAAATAATTTTGAACCAGAAAATTGTAATTTTCTACTAAAAAGTCGAGATTTCAACTAAAAAACTAATTTTTGACAAAGTAGTTAAAATTTTAACCTAAAAATGAATTTTTAACAAAAATAAAAGAATTAGTAAACAAAAACAATAATTTACTCGAAAAAATCAATTTTGAAATAAATAGTTGGATTTTCATCTAAAAATGTCAATTTTTAATTGAGAAAACCAAATTTTAAGAATATTGGTTAAATTTTAAACCTAGAAATGATTTTTTAACAAATAATATTAATTAAGAACCAAAAAAGACAATTTAAAAAAAAAACACATTAATTTTGAAACCAAAAGAGACAATTAAAAAAAACACATGAATTTTCATGCAAAAGCGGAGAATTAAAATTTTCAATGAACGCATTTTTAACGAAAAAAAACTGATTTTCATCTGAATAGTTTATTTTAAACCATACAGATGAATCTTCAACAAACAATATAAAATGTAATAGTTTATATTTCAATCAAAAAATATTTTAAATTAAAAGCCGTTGAATTCAACCAAAAAAGACGAATTTTCAACCAATCACGTAATTTTTCAAAGAATAAAGATCAGTTTTTAATATGAAAAAAAAATAAAATTAAAAAATGATTGTTTTTATTTTTCACTTTAAAAAAATAGAAAGCTTTTGAAAACATTTATCATGAAATGTTCTTTCAGTAAATAATAATGTTATGTTTTTCTTTTCTAAAGATTCATCTCTTTGGTTGAAAATTGAACTATTTAAGTGAAAATAAGTTTTTTCGTTGAAAATTAATTAAATTAAAATTTAACTGTTCCATTTTTGGTTGAATATTTATATTTTTTAGTTCACAAATAAATCCTTTGGTATAAAATTCATATATTTTATTGGGAATTCGCCTCTCTTTATTGAAAACTAATGTTTTTGGCAGAAAATTTAACTTTTTGTTATTCTTTTTTCTTTTACTTAAAAATTTTACTTTTTCAGTTCGAAATTCACTTATTTTACTTTGAAATTTATTTATTTTTTGTTAAAAATTCATCTATTTTTCATAAAAAATTCATTTTTTGGTTGTAAATTTAACTATTTTCATGAGAATTCGTTTTTTTATCATTAAACTTTCAAACTTAAAACTGAAGTATATACTACCATCTTCAGCGAAAAAATGTTTTTTTATTCAGTTGAAAATTCGTCTTTTTGGTAGAAAATAATTTTTTTTATGATAAATTATTCTTTCAACTGAATATTTAACATTCATTATTTTTGTAAATTTATCTTTTTCAGTTCAAAATTAATTTCTTTCTTTAAATACTGAACGATGTATTTCATTGCAACTTCTTTCTTCGGTTCAAAATTAAATTATTTTTCTACTGAAAATTAAACTATTCCATTTTTTAAAATTTACTTTTTTAAACTGAAAATTCAATTAGGTTGAAAATTAGCTTGAAAATCCGTATTTTTTTGGAAATTCGTATTTTTAGTTGAACATTATTCTTTCTATTTGAAAATGGTTGATCGGTTAACAATTTTTTTAAACTTTTTTTTTTAAGTCCATTATTTTAGATGCAATATTTTTTTACGCCTAAATTAAAAGAAAACTAAAAAATGTATGTAATTTTAAAAGAAAGGTGTTTTCAAATAAGTTTGAATTTTTTTTAGATTTAAAAGTAGAAATGTAATACAATTTTAAGTAACCAACTGGTTTGAAAAAAATTGTCATTCTTTTTTCTTTGTTTGAATTCAACTGTTTGTGACTAAAATTTTATCAGTTAAAGTTTCTTGTCTTTAGTTTGAAAATTTATCTTTTATTTTTATATTTTTTATTGAAAGCTAATCTTTTGTTTTTTGAAAATTAATCTTGATGTTTAAAAATTAATCTTTTTGGTTCAAAAATCATTTTTCACTTGAAAATTTAAGTAATTTAAAAAAAGTCGTTCATCTTTTATTTTCTCGAAAAATTATCTTTTTAGTTGAAAATTCAACTGAGTTTGAAAATTTACTTTTTTAAGAAAATTATTCTTTTTTCGCAAATTCAATTAATTTGGTTGCAATTTAATTTCCTTGGACAAAAATTTAACAACTTTGTAAAAAATATTTTTTCTTGCTTAAAGTTTTATTTTTTAGTTGAAAATTCGCCTTTTTGGTAAAAAATTAATCTTCTTGTTCGCAATTTCATCTTTTTGGTTGAAAATTAGTTATTTTTGTTTAAAAATTTAAGTATCTCGTTTAAACCTCATTTTTCTTAATTCAAAATGATTTTCGAAACTGAAAAACTAACTATTTCATTATTGATTACAAAATTTATTTTCACTTACAAATTCATTTATTTGGTTAAAATTAAACCACTATATTGAAATTTTTTTAGCTGAAAATTAATTTTTGAAATAAAAACTTAGTTATCTCATTCATTTAAAAAAATTTAAATATGTTTTATTTAATAGTAAAATATTTTTCGGTTGGAATATCAACAATTCAATTATTCGTTGAAAATTCATTTTTCTTATTCAAAGTTATACTACATTGTTAAAAAGTAATTTTTTGGTTAAAACTGTATTACTTTAATTGAACATTTTGGAAAATTTCGGTTGAAAATTGAATTATGACACTTTTGGTACAACATTTTTTTTTATCAGTTGAAAAGGCTATTTTTTGGTAAAAAAAAATAGATAATTGGATTAAAATACTAACTTTGAATTTTTCTCAGTAATTGAAATATAAGTTTTTTCTCTTCAAACTGAATGACTTACTCTTTTAAACTTTTATTAATATTTTTTATAAGAAAAGCGATTATTGATTTATCAAATGTAAATTTTCGCAGAACTCGTGCAGTAGCACTTAGGCTCTATAACCAGAGATTTGCGTGTTCGATTCTCGTTGCTTGCACTTATTTTAATTAATTTATTCGCCTATGTTATTCTATACAATTTTTCGTTTAAAATTAAATAAGATTGGTAAAACACAAATTTTGGTTGTTGTAAAAAACATGATAAAAATAAGAAAATAAATATTATTTGTTCAAAAAGGCATTAAAGAAATTATTATATGCATATTTTTTACAGATTACTGAAGAAAATTATATTTATAAATATTTTAGTAAATAGACTTTTTTTTTAAAATGAAGGCAGCCAGAATCGACGACGGAACTTTCTGGACCCATATCAAAGAACCGGTTATAAAATCAGTTTTCATAATTAAAGCAACAAATCCTGTATGAGATTAAAAATTTTTTCTACTTGGGAGAACCGTCTGCACTGAAGAAAACGGTTTTCTGCAGTTTTCCAGTCCCCTGGCCAAACGCCTAGGCAAAAGCAATGTGTCTAAAACAAACCAGGCTAGTTTCAATAATTAATTGTCCAAATTTAAACGTAGCTAATTTTCAGCAACCATTTTCGATTTTCAAAAATTTTCTATTTCCAGCCCATCGTAACCAACAGACATGAAACTGAAGGAACTCATATTCCCTCGTTTTGTTTCACGCGAAACTTGTTTCGGCAATGATTTTAGCGAGGATAGAACCATCAGAATAATGAAGGGGGCGACTGTGGGGGCGACAACCCTCTATTGGAAACAGCGCATGCGTCATTTTCTCATAAGAGGGTGGGTTTCATCACAAGAAGCAGGATCAAACGCAATTCACCATACGTACGTGCTAGACATTAATTCTAATAGAAATATAAAAAAAAGAGTTTAAAAAATATTGAAATCTTCGGTATCAAAATGCTGATGACACGGAATTCTTAAAGTGATTTGATAGTTTCTTAAAACAAGAAAAAAGCTACTTTCATCCACATAAAAATAAGGTAAGTAAAATGCCGGATACAGATAAGGAACCGTCCATAAATTACGTGACGAGTTTTTGCCCCCCCCCCCCCCCTGTAAAGTAACACAAACAAAATTTTTATTGAAACAGGGGAAATAGATTTGTTTTTCATTGAAATAGGAAAATACGATTTTTATTGAATACAGCTAATGTAAATACCACATATTGATTCAATATACAACACTTAAAATTCGTTAGATTTCAGCTCGAAATATTTTGCACATTCATAAAAAAAGTTAAATTTGTAACCAAAAAATATGAATTTCGAACCTAAAACAAAGAACATTAAGCAAAAACGACGATTTTTTCGAAGATAGTTTTTTTTAGATTTTTTTAAAATTCTATTTATGTTTATTGAAAAATTGAATTTTAAATCAAAAAAATTAATTTTCAACCAAAAAAGATGAGAAGCATACCATAGAAGATGAATTTGCAGGCAGTTGAATTAAATGAAAGAAACTAATTTTTTATAAAATAATTTAATCCTTAACCAAAATGATGAATTTTTAATCAAAATGAATTTCAAACCAAATAGTTAAAATTTCAACTAAAATATATATTTTAACAACCAAAAATGGAATCGTTAAATTTTTAGTTAAAAAAATTTATTTTCAAACCGAGAAATGGAATATTCAACCATTTAAAAAAAAGAAGACGAGTTTTTAACGAAATAGTTGAATCCTCTAACAAAAAGACGATTTTTGAACAAACAAGTCAAAATTTTTAACCCAAAAGATGAATTTTCAACAAAATACATGAATTTTCTGTCTCGTTTTATACCAAACAGTTCTTTGCTCAACTTGTGAAAAATAAATTTCCAACTAAAAAGGAAATGCTAAATTATTTAGAACAAAAAAATTAATTTTTTACAATAAAGGTGAATTAAACAAATAAATTTTAAAGAAAGTCGTTCAACTTTCAACCAAATAGTTAAACTTTCAACTGAAAGAATCCATTTTGAAACAAAAAGTTAAATTTAAAAAAAAAAAATAAATTTTCCAAAACAAAATTTCAACATAATTCATCAATTTTCAATAGAATTTTTGAATTTTTAAGCCGAAAAGACGATTTAGCTCCAAAACAGTAAAGTTTTTAACTTGAAAATGTGATTATTTAACAAAAAATTAATAATCTATCAAACAGTTTAATTTTTATAAAAATAGTTTAATTTTTATTCAAGTACTCGAAATTTTAACCAAAAATATGAATTTTCATCTCAATAGTTAAATTATATACACAAATGTTAAATTCTCAACTAAAATGATGAGTCTTCGAATGTAAAAAATTTTTTTTTAATCTTTGTTTCAAACAAAGTAATTGATTTTTACACAAAAAATTACGACTTTTCGACATATAATATTTAATTAATTAATTCAATTAATTAATTATTTAATTAATCTTCAAATACAATGATGAATCTGCAACTAAAATGAAAAATCTTTGAAAAAAACTGATTATTAAAAAAGAAGTTTAAATTGAAACAAAGTAGTCGATTTTTTACTCAAAAATACAAATTTTAAACAAAATATTTGAATCCTCAAACAAAACAGATTTATTTTCAACCCGTGATGTATTTTTTGCAAAAAAGGATGAATTGTCAGCCAAGCAGTTCAATTTTTCAACTAGAAACTATGAATTTGCAATAAAAATGATCAATTTTGAACCAAATGTGGAATGGTCAAATTTTTAGTTTAAAAATTAATTTTCAACCAAAAATACTAATAATAATAATTTTTAAGAAAATAGTTAAAGTTTTTAAGAAATGGTTGAATTTTCAAAAAAAAATTATAATGTTTCGACTAAAATTTTAAATCTCCATACAAAAAAAAATTTAAATGAAGATTAAATTTAAACAGAGTAGTTGATTTTTTACCCAAAAATACAAATTTTCTAAAAAATTGTTGAATTCTCAATCAAAACAGATTTAGTTTCTATAAGTGGTATTTTTAACCAAAGAGGATAAATTTTCAGCTAAGCAGTTTAATTTTTCAACTAGAAAAGCTAAATTTTTAATAAAAAGGATCAATTTTGTACCAAATGTGGAATGTTCTAATTTTTGGTTCCAAATATTACGTTCTAAACAAATAAAAAAGCAACTAATTTCTAACAAGATAGTTACATTTTTAATAAAATTATTAAATTTTGAAATAAAATGATGAATCATAAAAAAAGAACTTTAATTTGAAACAAAGTAGTTAATTTTCTACAAAATATTTGAATGCTAAAAAAATATTTATTTTTAAACAGTGGCATTTTCAATAATAAGAGATGAATTTACAGCCAAATGGTGAAATTTGCGAATAGATAAAATCAATTTTCAGTTGAAAGGATTAATTTTGAAGAAATATGGAATGGTTAAATTTTTAGTTTAAAAATGTATTCCTCAGTAAAAAAATGTTTGAACAAATTTTTAAAGATTTTAATCGAATGATTGAATTTAAAAATAAAATTATAATCCTTCAACTAAATGATGAATCTTAAAAAAAAATGAATTTTAATTGAACGGATTTATTTTTAACCAGTGACATTTATTACCAAACAGGATGAGTTTTCATCTAAATAGTTAAAATTCTAAACTAGAAAACATAAATTTTCAATTAAAAGAATCAATTTTGAACCAAATGTGAAATGATAAAATTTCCAGAAATGAATCCTCAACCCAAAAAATAATTTTTAACAAAATCATTACATTTTTAATGAAATGGTTGAATTTTTAATTAAAATTATGAATCTTAAAAAAAAAGAATGACTAGAAAAGTAGTTCAACTTTCAACCATGTAGTTGAATTTTTGATAAGAAAATATTACTTTGTAACGGAATAGTTACAATTTTAATAAAATAAGTAAATTTTGAACACAATAATGAGGATTTTTAACCAAACGAAGTGAATTTCGAACCAAAAATATAAATGTAGACTTTTAGACCAAGAACTAAAATTAAAAATTCGTTTTATTAGGTTCTACGAAGTTAGATAAATTTAATATAAAAAAGAAAAAGAAAGAAATTCTTAAAAACAAAGGGAAAAAAAGTAAATTTTGAAGTTTTTAGTCAATTATCCTGAACATAATTTCGCGAAAATTTTTTGTAATAATAATAATTTAAATTATTATTATTATTGAAAACCATTATTAGTTGAGAAAAAATTCTCTATTTTATTATCGGTTATTTGCGGATTTATACTGTAAAAATCAAAACTAAAATGATAAAATTCCCATAATGTGATGGGGTATTCTTATTTTCCAACTTATTGGGAAAATTCCTGAAAAATATGTAAATATTCTCTAAAAACACGATAATATTTCACAAATATTAAAAAAAGTATTTTTTCTTTAATTTCAAAAGATAAACTACTAATGATTGAGGGAAAATTAATCATTAAATTATTAATTATTATATAATTAATATATATAATCTAATATATAATTATTAAAATTGCCATGCATAATTATTTATGAAAAATTATGGGTTTTAAAAATTATAACCTGTAAAAACAAAAGTTTTCCATAAATAATGAAGATTTTCTAATTTGATGAAAACGTAAATTTTCCTATCCAAAATAGGAAATTATCCTACCAAATTGTTCAGAAAACTCCCGAAGTTTTTTTTATAGTGTATAGTAAATAAACATGTCATATTTTATCAGTAACTTATTGTATTCATATATCTCTACAGGTTGCACAATTTCTATAAGTCTATTTTTATTTTAAAATATTCTATGAATTCTGTAATATAATAGAATTGTAGTATTTTCATGAATAGGAAACTCAGAAAGGGGAAAGTGTATACATATATTTAATCGATTATTGAATTCCGTTAAAGCTCTCGATATCTCCTGTGAACCCAAACTTCTCTAAAATTGTTGAACCGAAGTGAGATTTTTTGCCAAAGACTGTTTTTTTTAATTTATTTATTAAATTTCCGTAAACATCAAGTATTAAAAAAAAAATGAAAGATAACAACCAAAATATATTATTATATTATTTATGATAGATTTATTATTTAATTATTATTTGATATATTATTTTATTATTTATTATATATTTATTTATTTATAAGGCGTTAAATTTCTGAGACTTTAATTCGAAATAAAAATTCTCAACCAAAAAATATTTTCTTAAAAAAAAAACGAATTTAACCAAAAAAATCATACTTAATCAAGGACTGGCGTTAAACATTAAATCAATAAGTTGTTGAATTTTCAAGCCAAAAGGCAAATTTCTTAAAAGTTAGCAGAATATTTAACCCGAAAAGTCAACAAAAAAGTACATTTTGAACCAAAATTTCCATCTAGTTGAATTCAACGAAAAAAGACAATATTTTTTTCAGTTGATAATTTAATTATTTGGTTTAAGATTCAATTGTCTGGTTGAAAAATGAACTGTTTCGTTAAACATTTAAAATACCCTAAACTATCTTGAAATCTTCTGTAATTATTTCAAATCTCTGAAAATATTTATAAAAATTTGAAATTTTAAAAAAAACTTTTGACCCTGTATCCACGTTAGAATTAGTTTCAGTGAAATAAAATTTGTTTGAGTTAAAAAATAGCGTGTTTGAATCATACAAACACTTGTATGAATCAAATGAATATTTTTAACTCTATTCCAAAAAAATCATTTCTATGATTCTAACAAAAAATTTTCTGAGTTGAAAGGATGTTGTTAAGCTGCTTAACGCAAATTATTTCCTATTTAAAATTAATTTTCTTATTAGTAAGATTTTCCTTTCTAAACTCTTTTAAAAGGAACAAGTGAAAACTCACTGTTTAAAACAGCCAGAAGAGTGTCACTGACAATCAGTGAGATTTCACTGATGGAATTCCGTGACTGGTTTATTCATTAAGGATCACTGGTTATTCAGTATCAGTAGTGATCTGATGGCGCCAGGTTACTGGTGTATTGAGTAACGTTGTTTCAGTTGAGTCACTTACTGGTTCACCCAATAAAAAACGGGAACTTACTGTTTCACCAGTGATAATTCAAAATAGTGAGTCAACCATTGACAATTTCACTGGATTAGTTTAAGTATGAATAAAAAAGTGCTACAAATAATTCTGGTCTTTGATGACGATTTTCTTCCAATTTGCGATATCTCTTCTGACTGGCAGACCCAGAGAAAATCAACAATTTAGTGATAAATTAAAATACTGATTAACCAGTGAAAATTCCACCAGTTTAGTTTAAGAGAGAATAGAGAAGTGTCACAAATAATTCTGGTCTTTCATAAAGATTTTCTTTTAAGATTCATTATCTGTCCTTATTGGTTGGTCCAGTGAAAATCGGAATTTCACTGGTTCACCAGTGAAAATAACAAATACTGAGTTAGGCAGTGACAATTTCACTGGTTCAGTTTAAGAGAGAATAAAAAAGTGCTACAAATAATTCTGGTCTTTGATGACGATTTTCTTCCAATTTGCATTATCTGTTCTGACTGGCAGACCCAGAGAAAATAAACAAGTCCAGTGATAAATTAAAATACTGATTAACCAGTGACAGTTCCACTAGTTTAGTTTAAGTATGAATAAAGAAGTGCTACAAATAATTCTGGTATTTGATGACGATTTTCTTCCAATTTGCATTATCTGTTCTGACTGGCAGATCCAGAGAAAATAAACAAGTCCAGTGATAAATTAAAATACTGATTAACCAGTGACAGTTCCACTAAGTATGAATAA
>NC_046658.1:133546309-133549065 GCF_010883055.1 Belonocnema kinseyi | reverse complement strand
TGAAAATCGGAATTTCACTGGTTCACCAGTGAAAATAACAAATACTGAGTTAGGCAGTGACAATTTCACTGGTTCAGTTTAAGAGAGAATAAAAAAGTGCTAGAAATAATTCTGGTCTTTGATGACGATTTTCTTCGAATTTGCATTATCTGTTCTGACTGGCTGATCTATCAAAAAACGGAAAAGCACTGGTTTAACAGTATTAATTCAAAATACTGAAACAGGCAGTGACAATTTTTCTGATTCAGTTTAAGAGAGAATACAACAGGGCTACAAATAATTCTAGTCTTTAATAATGATTTTCTTTCAAGTTGCATTATTGGTTCCGAGACACCCCATGTATGATCTATTTTCCTCACCCTCGTTAATTCCCTTGAGCGGAAAATGCACCCCGAGGGGGCAAGAAATGATGAGATGCCGTATTTTCCTTTGCCCCTACAACTACAATTCCGCAGGGAATCGGGGGATCGATTTATTGTTGCGGTGCAACTTAAACGCACCTTTCAAGCCAAGAAAGCCGTAAAAACTGCTTTATGGTGTAGGCTTCTCCAATTTCGTGAGTTTTGCGTTGCGTCCTTCAAGGATTTCATTGAAATGCGCACCCCGTCAATCCCGGTTAGAATATAATCCTAATAAGCCTAGTTTCGTTGAAAAACTTCACCGAAAAAGTCAATATTGCAGTGAGAAAAATGTTTAAGCAAAAGAAATTTTTATTAATTAAACAAATTGTACTAAAAAAATTATTCGTTTTAATCAATAATGCAAATAGTTTCTATTTCTTAGAATTAAATAAACCTTCTTTTAATTTCAGCAAAAAATTTATTTATTTCAATAATAAGAAGTCTAACAAATGGTAGTTGATTCAGACGAACATTTTTCTGAGTGTGCTGATGAAAACAATTTTATTCTTATTATATTCCTATAGTTTATACGAAAAGACTTTTGCCCAATTTCGATCCGATTCGACGACTTGTATGATGTGCAAAAAATTTATGTTTTTGTAAACAAGATTTTATTAAAATATAATGATAAGAAACAAAATGATTCACTCTGAAAAGGGGAGTTCTAATAATATAATTATGATAATGCGACTAAAAGTACAGCGTGGGGTATTAATATTGCAAATTTACATTTAAATGAGAAAGTTGTTTTAATATTTACGCCACACGCTTTTAGGGGTAATACATAGATGTTACCAATTTTTGAATATTTTTACTTCAAAAAATTGTTTAAAAATAGCTTAATTTTCAAAAAATAATTAAATGTTTACCAAAATGATTAAATTTTCAACCCGAGATGATTTTTTTACAAAAAGCTGCATTTTCATTAATATATATTAATTTTAAACTAAAAACGATACATTTTCAACCAAAAATGAAACAGTTAAAGTTTGAGTTAAAAATTAAACAGTTTATTTTTAGTTTAAAAAAAAAGAATTTTCAACAAAACAGTTAATTTTCGACTAAAAAAGATAACTAAAAAACTAATTGTTGAATTTTAAACCAAATAGTTGACTTTTCGACTTAAAAATATAAGTTTTTTTTACCAAAAATATAACAATTACAATTTTAATTTTTAAAATTTATTTTCAACGAAAAAATAAAATGTTAGGCTGGTTGAATTAAACTGAAATTCAACCAAAATGATAATTCCAAAAAAATGGAGATTAATTTTTTTGCTCAAAAAGACGAATCTTAAAGAAATTACATGAATTTTTTTAAAAACTGTTAAATTTTTCGTCCGATATCATACGTTTTTAACAGAAAATTGAAGTATCTGCTAGTTAGTTAATTTTTGTAACCAATATTTTAATTTTTAATCAAATATATGAATTTTCAACCAAAAATGGAATAATTTTCCACCAAAAAGACTAATTTTCTACCAGTTTACTTGAACCAAAATAGACGGATTTGAACGGATTTAAATCCTAAAACAAAATGATGTATTTCTACAAAACAATTGAATTTTCCTATAAAAAAGAATTAGTTGAATTTTTTACCAAAATAGTGGAAATTTTAACCAAATAGTTGAATTAAAAAAGTTTTCAAACCAAAATGGAATAGGTACAATTTCAAAAAAAAATCAACAAAGGGAAACGATTTTTCAAACAAAACAAAAAAAAAGGAATTTAAAAAAAGAATGTCTAACAATTAAATTAAAAATAAAACTTTCTATCCAAATAGACGCGTTTTCTACAAAATACATGTATTTTACGAAAAACAGTTAAATTTTTTCCCGCCACTATGGATTTTCAACAAAAAAGTTAATCTTCTACCAATTAGTTAATTTTTTAAATGAATAGTTTAATTTTTAACAAAATAATTAAATGTACTGCTACAATGATTAAATGTTCAACCAAATAGTTAAATTTTCTACCCGAATAATTTAATTTCGAACAATTTTGAAATGTAAGCTTCTAACCAAGAATGGAATATGTAGTAACACTTTCAGTTTGAAAATTAGATAAAAATTTGTCTGTTGGTAGAAAACTAATTATTTATGTTTTTAGTTGAATTTTATTCTTTTTTGTTCAAAAATCTCAACCTTTTTTTTGAAAATGCACCTTCGTAGGGTGAAAAATCAAATATTTCGATAAAACTGCTTGATTACAATTTCTTTCTTTTGAATTGAAAACTCTTCTTTTGTGGTAGAAAAGTTATGTTTCTCGGTTGAAAAATTATCTTTTTTGGTTAATCATTTCTCATTTTTGGTTATAAATATAATTGTTAGTTTGAAAATCAATCTGTTTCGATTAA
>NC_046658.1:133533093-133546209 GCF_010883055.1 Belonocnema kinseyi | reverse complement strand
TGAAAAATCTCTATCCCTTCCACACACTACTCCTTTCCCCTGCCGAGTGAGTCACGCCTATCCCGAAAGGGAAATGGCTTAATGGTGTAATAATAATAATAAAACTATTTTGTTGCAAATTCGTATTTTTTGGTTGAACAATAAACTAATTGACTTCAAGTTGAATCAGTTAAAAAAAATTGCTACAATTAATAAAAAATTTTAGTGGAAAACTGATCTGTTTTGTAAAAAATTCGTCATTTTAGTTTGAAAATTCAACAACTTAGTTGAAAATTATATAATATGATTGAAAATGCCTTTTTTTGGTTTAATTTTACAGGAAAAAATTCTTTTTTTAACAAAAAACTTTACGATTCCATTTTTCGCTCAGGAAATTTTTTTAAGTTAAAAATTCACCTATTTGGTTTAAAATTCATCATTCTTGATTGAAAATTTATCCATTTGGTTAAAGATTCAACTATTTCATTAAAAATTGTCTTTTGGTAGAAAAGTTATCATTTATGATAGAACGGCCATATTTATGGGTTAAAAATTAACATTTTTATTGATAATTCAAGTTTTTGGGGTTGAAAATTCAACTGTTTTCTGAAAAATTCGTCTTTTTGGCTTGAAAATTCAACTTGGTTTGGTTAAGTTTTAATCTTTTTTGTTTGAAAATATTGACCAGAGATTAGAAATGTTTTATGTTGAATTCAATATGCAGTATTTACATTAATTTTATTTAAAAGAATTTACGCCCTTCTTTTCGTGAAAAATCACCAAATTTCCCCGGTTTTGAAAAAATGTTGGGCTGTGTTACTTCTCGCGTGGGTGGGATGCATAGCAATCGTCGTTCAATGGGGGGGGGGGGGGGGGGGGGGGGGGGGGGGGGGGGGGGGGGGGCTCAAAATAGGAAAAAAATTGGTAGCGCAGTTTATGGACGGCCCCCTATATAGCCTGGAAAAAGTCGAAAAAATAAGGTTTTTTCTTATAAATTCCAAATGGTTGTTTCCCAGGCATTAAATTAAGAATATTTTAATTCCCGAAATTTTTATTTATATAAGTACTATATTGCAATAAAGGCTTATTTTTAGAGTTTCGTAGGAAATGAAGGAAAATTAGGGAAAATTAAGTGAAAGAGGAGGGGAAATGGGAGAAGATGGGGGAGGTGTGGAGGGGGGAAGTGAGGGGAAGGGAAGATCCTTTGATCCCCCACCCCTTACTTCCCCTGCATCCTTCACTTCCCCTCCCTCCTTCACTTCCAACGTCCGAAAAAAAATTTTCTAGTAGATTAAGCCCCTTAACTAGATTTTTTAAAACTGATTATTTCTAAGATTAATCTGAAAAGTTATGAAATCAAAATAAAACTTAAAAGATAGTATAATAGGAGAATTCTACAAAAATAGGTTTTAAAATTTTTGAATTTTTATTTAAAAAACTAAATTAAATAATTAAAGAAAAATTATTCATTCAAGAAATTTAAAAGTTAAAAAATATAAAATACAAAATCGTTGCGCTGGAATAAAAAAATTTATAATAAAATGAAATTAGAACAGTAAATATGGACTAAATACTTTGAAGGAATTTTCGTTAAGATTAAATGATACACACGAAAAAATGTCTGGTTAAATTAATCAGAATTCTTATTAAATTAACCAGAAAATTTGGTCAATTCAACCAAATTTCTAGTTACTCTAACAAGAAAAAATAGTAAGGGCATATTTAACCAGAATTCTGGTTGATTTAACCAGACATTTTTTTAGTGTATATGTTTTTAATAAGAGAATAAAAACTAAAAAAAGTTTTATTATATATAGATTTATAATAAATATACAATATTTTGTTTTGAGATTTAGTTAAGACTTAACCCGTCCTTGAAGACGTTTGGCGCCTACATTTAATATTTTTTAACAAATGATGTTTCTTTTTGTTCTTTTTAATGTAATCCTATTAATTCATTTTTTAATGTGAACTTGAATTTGAAGGAATTTTGTATTGTCATAGGGAATACTTTCGTATACAAAGTTTTAAGTCGATTGGATATAAGAAGTGTGTCAAAATTAAAATGCAAGATTTGACTCTAATACACATTCCTATATACACAATCACTCTCACACACACACACACACACACACACACACAAATGCATGTAATCATTCATGCCCACATAGAAAGTTAACTTGAAAGCTTGTAAAAAAATATGTAACGAAAATCTCGAAATCACGATTCATTGTTGCCTTTTTATCTCTTTGGTTCCGAAAAAAGAAAATTTTTTTTGGTCGAAAATAAAAAAGAGGAAATAAAAATGAGAATGATTTTTTTATGATTCTCGGATGTCAGGAAGAGAGCATCGTGGTTTCGTTGCTGTTCCTGCCTGCTCGAATTCTGGATTGATAAGGGTGATGTATCAGTGCCGAAACGTTGGTCATTTTTCTTTCCTAATTTTTATTTTTGTCCTAAAAAAGAATTTTTTTTTCTTTTTTGGAAAAATTTTTATCTTTTTTCAAATTTCAATAGGAACGTTTTATGTTTTTTGTCCAAATTTGGTCGTTATATTCTTGGTTTTATTTTCAAGAATTCTGTACATTAATTTGATTATTGGACATTAAATAGGATTTTTAATTTAATTTTAATCTCATTTAAATTTCATTAATTTTAATAATTTTATCACTGTGAAATCTTATTATTTAACCAAACCCAGATTTATTCTGCACAATTAAAATTTGTATTTGACATTAGCGAAAGTATCTTTATTGTCAAGTATTAATAATTTTCGACCAAAGGAAGGAAATCTTCACGAAATACTTAAATTTTTGAACGAACAAATTAATTTTTAATCGAATTTATGAATCTTCACCCAAATACATGAATCATGAACATAATGATTGAATTTTCAAACTGAAAGCTGAGTTTTTATTCCAAAAAAGGAAATTTTTCAAAAAAACAAAATGAACTTTCAACAACATAGTTAAATTTTGAACCAAACAGATGAATTTCTAACCAAGAAGATTGCATTTCTGCCAAAAAGGATAAATTTACGACAGAAAATGGAATGGTTACATTTTCAGTTAACAAAATTAATTCTCAATAAAATAAATAGTTTTCAATTGAGGAAATGGGTTTTCAACCAATAAGATTAATTTTCAGCTAAATTTTTAATTTTTAAAGGAATGGGAAACCTATGTAATAGATCATTTTTCCACTAAAGAAATAAAATTTAATCCAAGAAGGTAAATTAGTAACCAAGAAGATTAATAATCTACCAAAATAGCCCAAGTTTCAACAAACTAAAGTAGATTATATTTTTAGAAGAAATAGGACTACCCAGGTAGTTAAATTTTCAATTAAAAAAGATTAATTTTCAAAAAAATAGTTTATCTTCAACCAGAGAAATGATTTTCCAACTAAAAACAAATCTTCAATAAAAAAATCAATTTTCTAATAAAGTTATTCGATCAAAATATGAATTTTTGAACAGAAAATAAGTTTCTGTGAAAAAAATTGAATTTTCGATTCACAAGACCAATTGTTCAGTAAAAAAGGATGAATTTTTAACAAAATAGTCAAATTCTGTAT
The DNA here is from genome assembly GCF_010883055.1 of Belonocnema kinseyi. Taxonomy (NCBI): domain Eukaryota; kingdom Metazoa; phylum Arthropoda; class Insecta; order Hymenoptera; family Cynipidae; genus Belonocnema; species Belonocnema kinseyi. The sequence goes on along the minus strand of NC_046658.1, from coordinate 133,542,654 downwards.
AAAATAGTTGCATTTGTTTATTTTTCAACGTCAAAATATAAATTTTAGACAAAAAGTAAATTTCTAACGAAATATTTTACTTTTAAACTAAACAGTAGAATTTTTGCAACGAAAAAGTGTTACTTTTTAACAAAATAGATGAATTTTAACTAAATAGTGGAATTTTTACCCAAGAAGGATGAAATTTCTCTTGAAACTGACGAATTAAAAATGCAAATTAAAAACAATAGTTGAATTTTCATCCAGAAAAGGTTTAAGTTCTATTTTCAACACCACAATATTAAATTTGAATGAAAAGTACATTTTTTACCGAATAGTTACATTTTCTAAAAAAAAAGCAGAATTTTAAATTAAAAAGTATGACTTTTCAGCAAAATTGTTGAATTTTCAACCAAGCAATTGTATATTTATTTAAGTGAGTTGAAATTTCTTCGAAAGTAGGTGAATTTTAAATTCAAGAAGACAAACTTTCAAAACATAGTTGAATTTTCAACCGTACAGTTGCCCTTTCCAACCCCAAAATAAGAATTGTAAACAATGAGTTAATTTTCTTTTTAATATTGGAATTTTTAATTAAAAAGTTCGACCTTGTAAATATAAATTTCTTTCAAATATTAAGATTATTAATTGCTTCTAAGTATCCATAAATTGCCTAAAATTAAATTAAACAATCTCTATAAATTTCCGGAAATTTATGAAAATTTTCAGTAATGTATAGTAATTTTACAGATAAATATGGCAACTTACCATAAATTATCCAAAATTCAATTTTAAACATTTGTTTAACTTTCGGAAATTTTTAGTCCTTCATGAAAATTTTACAGGTAAATATAGTAACTTACCATAAATTACCCAAAATTCAATTTCAAACATTTTTATAATTTCCCGGAAATTTATGGAAATTTTCGGTAATTCATGGTAATTTTGCAGGTAAATACGGTAACTTACCATAAATTAGCCAAAATTCAATTTCAAACGTTTTTATAATTTTCGGGAAACTTTTTATAATTTATGGAAATTTTCATGGTAAATATGGTAACTTACCAGAAATCACCCAAAATTCAATTTTGAACATTTTGAAAATCTCCGAAAATTTTTGTTCATTCATGGGAATTTCACAAATAAATATGATAACTTAATATAAATTACCCTAAATTCAATTTCAAACATTTTTTAAATTTCCGGAAATTTACGGAAATTGTCGGTCATTTATGGTAATTTTACATATAAATATGGTAACTTACCATAAAGTACCAAAATTCAATTTTAAACATTTTTATAAATTTCCGGTAATGTATGACATTTTTTTGATAATTTTTGGCAATTTACAAGTAATTTATGGAAACTGAAGATAAATTACCCAAAATTCAATTTAATTTTTTTTATAAATGTCGGGAAATTTATGGAAAGTTTTGGTAATTTTACAAGTAAATAGGTTAGCTTACCATAAATTACCCAAAGTTCAATACTAAACATTTTTCTAAATTTCTGGAAATGTATGCCATTTTTAGGTAATTTATGGTAATATTACAGGTACTAAATGGAAACTGAAGATATATTACCTAAAATTCAATTTAAAAAATGTCTATAAATTTCCGGTGATTTTTGGTAATTTACGGTAATTTGAACAATTATATATTGCAACTTTCCATAAATTATCGCAAAATTCTATTATCTGCTACCAAAATCTCCTTACAGTTCTTACGTTAAATCTTTGATTCACTTTTTACTCCCTAGGGAGATATAAATTTCAAACAAAAGGTTAATGTGCTATGAAAAGATTAGAATTTTTAACAAAAAAAGACGAATCTTTATCAAAACAGTTAATTTTTCAACCAAAAAGGATGTATTTTGAAAAAAATGTTTACATTTTCAACCGAACAATAAAATTTATAACTAAAAAGATAATCTTCTATGGAAAGTTTTTGCGAATTTGGAAAAATAATTCAAGTACGGCCTGCAAGGTATTATACAGAATGAGCCACGTACAGTCAGATATAATTAATTTTTCTATGAATGGAAGTAGTTTTCTCGTGACAGGATGCTGTTGATTCTTTGGTCGTCACCCACATGGTGTCATCTCCAAAGACCACATTTGATCACGTAACTCTTTTTCTTACATAACTCCAATGTCTCAATAATGCCTACCATACCCACCCAGCTACTAAAATATCAATGCCCTTTATTTTCTTCTTACATGACGACAATCCTGACGTCACGTGCTCCTCAGTATCGATTTTCAAAAGCCTTTCTTCCCTGTAGCGCGGGTCAAGTCGCTAACAGTCTCTTCTTTCCCTACAATTTTCCTCTAAAAACTAGCATGCATTTTTGAGTCTTTCTACTTCAGTTATCAGAGGACCCTTCACATGCTTCTCCTAACTCCGGAGGCGAGTTCGCGAAAGAATCCTCGAGGCACCTAGACATGGGGTAGGTATGTACTGCAACGTGAAATAATCGAGACGAGTCAGGGAGGAAGACGAAGAGGGTGAGAAAGTAGAAGGGGTGGACAAGGGTGTTGGTTGCGAGTCGATAAACGGGAAACGCGAGCAAGCGCAAGCGACTTCAACATGGACGGTGAGTCCCATACCCATTTTCGTTACCAATTAGGGGTAGATAGAGGATAGAGGGACATTATCCCTAAGTTGTCAGTTTTCGCGAAAGGTTCTTTTACGCGATCAGTTCAAACCATTATGGACCCAAATGGATCTTACGAGTTCCGCTAGGTGAAGAAGAGGAGTAGTGATCAGTGATAAGAAACTGGAGATGAGAAAAGAAAAAGTTTAAGAACGTCTCATTTTTCTGATTGCAGAGCAAGAGGCACGATGCGGTTCAAAGACGTGATCTCGGTGTCCCCTCATCTTGGATTGAACAACAAGTAAGTGGAGCTTTTTTAGCTAAAGGTTTATAATTCCTTTGTAAAGCTTGCATACAACCACGAGCCATGTTCAAATTCGGTTGTAAATGATCAATTTCCAAGTGGAACAATTTTTTAAAATAAACGGCAAAGGGTGGTTTGACTTCGGAAGGTACTGTGTAGACAACTTAATGGTATCGGTCTTGTAAACATATAGATGACCTAAGGATTTAGGAGAATCAGTGTTTCAAATAAAAATTTAAGGAATCAGCTAAGTGCGGGAGTTAAATAGAAAAAGAAAACGGTATAACTACTTTTGGAGTTTCTTTTTTGTACTTGTTTTTTATTTACATATACTGGAAAGAAATTCGAATTAGGGGACCTCATGTCAAATGCAGTTACCGCTTTCTTGTTTTGTACAGCAGTATACTATTACTATAGCAGAATACTAATACTGCTGTGCAAAACAAGAAAACGATAACTGCCTTTGAGTTTAGGTCCACTGATTGGAATTTGGTTTCAGTATCTTTAAATATAAAACATTTGCAAAAACAAACCCCAAATGAAGGTATACCGCGTTCTTGTTTTGCATGACTGTATGATTCTAAATAACTGCTACGAAACGATTTGCAAACCTTTCACAAAATACGATTTGTTGATTAAACAATTTTGAATACATTTTTTAAATTGCTTTTATAAGCAACACTATTCTCTTTTTAAAAGCATTTTGTTCTAAGATTTGTTAAGCAAACCTTGTTTTCAAAATCGGTGATCCATGAACCATTGGACAACAAGTAAGTGGAACTGTTTTAGTTAAAGGTTTCTAATTGATCAGTAAAGCTTTCATACAACTACGATCCATGTTCAAATTCGGTTGTGAATGGTCAGCAATTTCTAAGTGAGACAGTTATTAAAAATAAACGGGAAAGGGAGAAACAGGAGAATCATAGTTTCAAATAAAAACCTAAGGAATCAGCTAAAGGCGGGAGTTAAATAGAAAAAGAAAACGATATAACTACATTTTTGGTTTGGTTTTTGCAATTGTTTTTCATCTGAATATACTGGAAACAAATTCGAATCAGGGGATCTAATCCCAAATGCAGTTACCACTTTCTTGTTTTGAATATCAGTATACTAATACTGCTGTGCAAAACAAGAAAGCGGTAACTACATTACATTTGGGATTAGGTCCCCTGATTTGAGTTTGTTTCCAGTATATTTAAACAAAAAACAAACCCTAAATGTACTTATACCGCTTTCTTGTTTTGCACGACTGTATGATTTTAAATATTTCCACGATACGATTTTCAAACCTTTAAAAAAATACACTTTGTTGATTAAACAATTTTTAACACATACTTTTGATTACTTTCATAAGTAACACTTTTTTTTAAAAGTATTTTGTTCCAAGAGTTGTTGACAAAACCTTGTTTTCAAAGTCGGTGATCCATGAATGCCGAAAGCCGGGCTTCAATGTGTCAGACTGATTAATCCGATTCTACTTTCAAAGTTCAACCATGAAATATGCAAAATAGTGATGATAAAAAATGCTTGTACGCCTACATGGAAGTTATTCAAATTTTCTACTCAGCTTTAATGAACCATTTTCTTCAAGTTATTTTAATAGAATGCTAATATGAATGGATAGCGCACTTTACACAGGACAATTGTTTGATAATATTTTTGTAGTTTTTTTTGTTTTTTGTTTTGGTAACACTTTAAAGTATTTTTTTAAATCATCATACTTGTTTTACAAAAAAGATGTTTTTGCCTTTTTATTGAAAGTAGACGCCTTAGCCTAGCAATTTCTTACCATAAAAAAGTATTCGTGAAATTAATCAATTGTTAAAAATAGAATATAGATGCTAATTTTCCAAAGAAAAGCATTTATGGTTAATGAATGGGCATTAACATAATTCAACTACTCCAGTTATGAGGATACATATTTAAAAATTTAGTACCAATTTTTGTTTTATTTGTTCTTAGTCAATTGCAGAGAAGCTCTCTTGACCCCGACAAATCTGAAGAGGTTGAGAATCAGAACGAAACGTCTTCAAATATAATCAATCAAGAAGAAAACGACGGATTTCGAATTGCCAAAGATACTACCAGATGGTCATCTATTGCTACAAATATTGATACAAATCTCGATTCTTCTACCCATAACAATATCAACAACAATCTTACTATTCCCAGACTTTATCAGAGTAGCTCAGCAGAAAGCCTAGCAGATTACGAAGGTATAAAAAGATTTTCATATTATATTTTATAATCACATTTATATCACTTTTTATATATTTAATTTAAAAATTAGAAATTTATTTATATAAATGTTATAGTAATCTCACGTTCAGGCTGAACAAACTTTAATTATTGAAAGCTTCTTTAAGATAGGATTTTCCGACTAATTATAGTATTCCGAAATTCCACGGATATTTTAAGATCAAAAACTTAAAATTCCATGAGGCCCTTTTTGAAAAAAGTCGATTTTTATGGTCAACATAAAAATAATAATTAGAAGAAACCTAACAACACCGCAATTATAAATAAACTTCTTTTAAATTACAAATTGTAAATGTTGTGACTAAAAACAAGTTATACAAGATATGCAATTATTTTTCAGATAAAATGTATGAATATTTGAAACTCAACTACGAAATTCTTGAAAATTAAAAAATCAAGAATCGGACTTTAGACAACATACTTTTGAATGTCTTCATTAAAATTAAAAAGACCAATATGAAAATAGAAGAAACAAAAAGAAGGCAACTTCCTTCTTTTATTTAGTTTCTTTTTTTAATTTTTGAATGAAATCGCTAAAGAGCTGTTCTCCAAATTTGATCCTTGGATTCTTATTTCTTTTTTAATTTCGAAGAATATTCCAGTTTCGCGATTTCAATATAATTTTTTTTTTTAATTTGATAAAAGGATGAAAAATCGAGCAAAAAATATTTAAAATCGTGGAAAATTATAAACACAAGTCACAAACATATTAAGCGTAAATAGCTGCATTTTTTAAAAATTTCAATACAACAATTATTTTTTAAACTACCAATGCAGATAAATTTCATCTGGAGAATAATTTCAGGAATTTAATACTTTGTATCCAATTTGTTGAGTTTTAAAATGCATAAATTACAACTTAAAACAATTTTTAGTGAAAACTGTAACGTCTTTAGATTTGTTATAATTACTTTTAATTTGTATTAACCATAAAAATCAACCTTTTTTTAACAATTTAGTATATTATGGAGAGTTATTTTAAATCCATATTGAAATTCTTTGAATAATTTACAGTTCTTTAAATTCCATGTATTTCTTTGAATTCTTTTACCTCGTTGAAACTTTTTAAATTTCCTGAAATCTTTGAATTCCTTGAATATTCGGAAAAATCTGAATTACTGAAATAATTCAAATTCTTCAATATTCTCTGAATTCCTTGAATTTTCTGAATTCCTTGAATTTTCTGAAATCCCTGAATTCCTTCCCAGGTGAAAAATTTATTAATAGTTCATATATAGTGGATAAAACAATGATATTTTCCATTTGTTTTATAAACTTTTCTATGTAAAACAAATGAAAAATATTAGTGTTTTTTCCACTATATATAAATTATATATAACTTTTTCACCTGGGTTGAATTTTCTAAATTCTCTGAATTCCTTGTCTCTGAATTCCTTCAATTCTCTGGATTCCTGGAATTCTCTGAATTTTCTCAAATCCCTGAGTTCCTAGTATTTCTTATAATTCTTTAGATCCCTTGAATTTTCTGAATTCCTTGAATTCTCCAAAATCTCTGAATCCCGGGAATTTTTTGTATTCTCTTAATTCCTAGAATTCTCTGAATTTTGTGAAATTCCTGAATCTTCCGAATTCCTTGAATTCCATGAATTAACTGAATTAATTTAATTATCTGAATTCCTTCAATTCTCTGAATTCCTTGAATTCTCTGAATTCCTTGAATTCTCTGGATTCCTTGAATTCTCTGGATTCCTTGAATTCTCTGCATTTTCTCAAATCCATGAGTTCCTTGTATTCCTTGTATTCCGGGAATTCTTTGTATGCTCTTAATTCCTAAAATTCTTTGAATTTTTTGAAATTCCTGAATCCTCTGAATTCTTTGGATTCCTTGAATTTTCAGAATTACTTGAATTCTCTGAATTCCTGGAATTCCTTGTATCATCTTAATTCCTTGAATTCTCTGGATTCCATGAATTCCTTGCATATTTAAAATCCCTTTAATTTCTGAAAACCTGTGAATTCATTGAATTTTCTGAAATATTTTATTTATCTGAATTTTCTGAAATCTTTGCAAAATCTGAATTCTCCAAATTCCTTGAATATTCTGAATTTCTGAAATTACTTCAATTTTCTTAATTCCTGAAATTCCTTGAAAAGCATCTCGAGATTTCATGAATTCCCTGCCTTCCTTAGAAATGACGAATTTCCTGATTTTCCTATATTTGATCAATTCCCAGAACATTCTGGATTGGTGGAATATTCTGAATTCTTGAAATTTTGTGAATTTCTTGAATTTCCGAAATGCTCTGACATCTCTAATCGTCTCTGAATTTCCTAAGATCCTTGTATTTTTGTAATTCTCTGAAATTCTAAGAATCTGTGAATTTCTTGAATCTCTTAACTTTTTAAAATACTGGAAAATTCTCTATTCCCTGAATTCCTGAGGAATTTCGTATTCCGAAAATTCTCTCAATTTAGAAAACCTCCTAAATCCTTTGAAAAAACATAAATTCCTTCAATTCTTTTGAATATTTTATAGTATTTAAAAAATATTTAAACATGGGGAATTTTCAAAATTGTTGAATTTCAGAGAATTCAGGGAATTACACGAATTCAAGGAAGCAAGATAGTTTCATGAATTCATGAAATTTCAAGACTTCAAAATTATGCCAGAAATTTAAAGAATACACAGAATTCGGAGAGTTTAGAGGAACTCACGTATCATGGAATTCGGTGGAATTCCTAAGATTACAGGGAAGTTAAAATAATCCAAAAGAATGAAAAATATTTTAAAAGCTTTCAACAATTTCAAAGAATGAAAAATAATACCTGGAATTTTAAGAACTTAAAATAATTCTCAGGAATTCAATGTGAATTCAAAGTGTATTCAAAATAATTTTAAACGACAGATCAAACCAGAGAGAACTGTTAAACGTATGCGAACTGCTGCTTATAACCAAAAATTTAATTTAGAAATTTAAAAAAATTCATCTAATTTAAAACCAGGGGACAATTCAAAAAGAAGATTGGGTTATAGTGCAGACTTCGGGAAAACCTCCCAATAGTGGGTAATGCCACCTATAGTGGATAATCGTTATTTACAAATTCTAATGTATATAACATACTTAATTTAATCCATTTAAAAGTTAAGACACCATAATTGATAATTTAATCGAAATTAAAATTAATTATTATTTTATTATTTCTGCTCTTAATTAATGATTATCCACTGTGAGTTGCATTATCCACTGTAGGAGGTTTCCCCTACACTCCGAGAGGTATGGAAATGTCCGTGGGATCATAGACTACCATAATCAGTCAGCCAATCCTATATGCAATGACCTTGCAACAATTAAAGTTTGTTAAGTCTCAACGTGATCTATTTCACAACATTTTTTTTTAATTCTCATTTTTATAGTAATTCTCTCAGAAAACGATTTGGTTAAGCCAAGAAAATGTTGGTTGGTTCAACCATAGAATATGATTATATTACATGGACATCCGAAGATTTGTTTCACCCAACTAAATCGTTTGGTTGTTTCAATCAAATATTTTGGCAGACGAACTATTTGGTTGATTCAACCAAAAAATTTGGGTCAATGAAATATGTTTTTGAATCAACCAAAATCAAAGTCGACCGAATTTTCATCTATATCCAAGAAAACAGGTTTTTGGTTTAACCAAATCGTTTTCCGAGTATATAAAACCGTAAACAAGGATCAATATCGCTTAAAATCGACTCAGATAATGATCTGTTTGAATTAAAAAAGTTTAGTTGGTTCAACCATAGAATATGGTTAATTACGTTGACATAAAAAGATCTAGTTGATCCAACTTAACCGTGGATATAGATGGTTCAACTATAGAATATGGTTAATGACGTTGACAGCAAAAGATCTGGTTGATACAACTAAACAGTTTTGTTGTTTTAATGATCTCTTTTGGTAGATAAAGATCTTGGTTGATTCAATCTAAAAATGTGGGTCAATCAAATAATTTGTTAAATCAACCAAAATCTGCGTCGACCAAATTTTCATCGAAATTCAAGAAAACAGGTTTTTAATTCAACCGAAACCTTTTCTGAGTGTGTCAAACCGGAAACTACTTTCAATACCACCGCTCTGATTGTCACATCGATGAACCACCTGAGACCAAATATTGCTTAGCATCAACTCAGAAAATGATTTGGTTAAATCAAAAACAGTTTGGTTGGTTCAACCATAGAATATGGTTATTCCATGAAGAACAAAAGGTTCGGTTGACCCAATTAAACCTTTTGGTTGTTTTAATCAAATCTTTTGGCAGATGAAGTACTTGGTTGATTCAACAAAAAATTTGCGTCAATCAAATACAGTCTACCTTCTACCCTTAAACGGCCAAAACGCCACTACCGGTACACTGCTTTTCAGCGGCCAATAACTAAGACTATTCGACACTAGAAAAAATTGAGACACATATATTTTTAT
>NC_046658.1:133516066-133532993 GCF_010883055.1 Belonocnema kinseyi | reverse complement strand
AAAATGGTTCACAAAAAAAATAGGCACGAAAAATCACGTTTTTTTGTTGTTTAAACTGCATTTTGGGATAATAAATAAATTTTTTGAGGAATTTCATTGGCAACGTCGGAAAGAGGAGATCTTAGGCAATAAAAATATATGTGTCTCCATTTTTTCCAGTGTCGAATAGTCTTAGTTATTGGCCGTTGAAAAGCAGTGTCCCGGTAGTGGCGTTTTGGCCGTTTAAGGGTTAACCCTTTCCGGCATACATTTTTCAGGGAAATGAGTTTTCATGAAAATTGGTATATAGGGGTTTTTGGGGTCGCTGATTACGAATTTGAACTGAGATTTTGAAAATTCAAAATGGCGGGTCCAATATGGCGGCTAACATTTGGCATGATTTTTTCTGATAATTGGTATACGGGAGGTTTTGGGATCACTGATCACTAATCTGAACTCAGATTTAGAAAATTCAAAATGGTGGATCCAATCTGGTGACATAAATTTAGAATATTTTTGGATTTTTTTTTTAGAATTGGTATACAGATGTTTTTTTGGAGTCGCTAATCACGAATCCGAACTCAGATTTTTAAAATTCAAAATGGCGGATCCAATATGGCTGCCAAAATTTGGATTTTTTTTTAAATTAGTGTACAGGGGTTTTTGGTATCTCTGATCACGAATCTGAACTTAGATTTTGGACATTCAAAACGGCGGGCCAAAATTCAAAATATTTCTAAATTGTTTTTTGAAAGTTGGCACAGACAGGAGGTCGCTGATCTTGAATCTGTATTCAAAATGACAAATATTTAGAATATTAAGGTTTGAAAAAATATACACCTACTTACCTAAAACATGGATTAGTACCAATTTTCTGAATTTTCAAAATCTAAATTCAAATTCGTGATCAGTGACTCTAAAAATCCTTGTACACTAGTTTTTAAACAAAATCCAGAAAATTTTGTTATTTTGACTGCCATATTGTATCCGTCATTTTGGATTTTCAAAGTCTGATTTCAGATTCGTGATCAGCGACTCCGAAAACCTCTGTATACCAATTTTCAGGTAAAATCCAAAAATATTCCCAATTTCGGTAGCCATATTGGATCCACCATTTTGAATTTTCAAAATCTGAGTCCAGATTCGTATTGATCGACCCCAAACACCCTTAAGTACCCATTTTCATAAGGATATAATGGACAGTTTTCAATAATGAATTTTTTTAACAAAAAAGGCTTTTTTTCATCTTTGTTTATAAGTATTAACAAATTATTTAAAATTTTTAGAACCTTCGCAAAAAAATTTCAACTTTCTATCATCCTGCGAGCATGAAATTTAAAAAAATCTGTGTAAAATCCAATAAAAACTACTCTGAAATCGCAAAAAATGATATGAAAAAAGGTGGGAATACGGTATTCCCACTATGCCGCAAGGGGTTAATAGTGCCGCAATCGGGCTTGTAGGGGAATAAATTTTCTCGGAAAGGAGTTTCCTTACCACTGTCTAGCTCTCGAGCGCGCACGAATTTGGGAAGCCCATCTCAATAGTACCGCGCTGCCTCTTTCAGCACTAAAAGTGTAAATCCGTGTGAGCTTCGTGTGGCATTATTGGTTAAGTCGGATCCGAATTTCGGGCGAGTAGGGGAAAGCACAGGAGTGGCTGCAGAGCCCGAGCTTGGATTAGGGCTAACGGCACTATTGAGAGCGGCACGCTACAAAAAATGATTTACCTGTCCCAGCTAGACGTTCATCTGGATTTCGTTTTCCAAGAAAATATGTCTGTGTCGACTAAATTTCTATCTGTTTCAGCTAAATTTGCTAAATTGCTCAAACAGAAATTTAGTTGACACATCGATATTTCCTTGGAAGGCGAAATCCAGCTAAACCATTTTTTGCAGTGGACTATTGAAAAGATGGACTGTATTTTATTGAATCAACCAAAATCTGATTCGACCGAATTTTCGTCTGTATCCGAGAAAGCACGTTTTTTTGTTCAACCAAATCCTTTTCGGAGTGTATCAAACCGGAAACAAGTTTCCATAACAGAGCCCTGATTGCCAAATCGGTGAACTGGCTGTGACCAAATATCGCTTAGCATCGACCGCATCAGAATGTGGTCATGTAGTTCCAGCCTGCTCACCATTAATAATAACACATACGTATACTGGTAACGAGCAGTTTCGTAATACGCGTGGAAGGCACGCACCGAGCGAGCACGAGTGACTCATTTCTGAGTTGAGCTCAGCTAGTTGATTCGCAATGCGAACATGTATGTATTTTGCAGGATCTGAAGATCCATCACACGAGTCGACACCATCGGATTGGTCGGACTGGTCAGAAGAAGGCAATCTGCCGCCCGGCTGTCGCGGGATCGTCAACCCGAATTATCCAGGATTCCATCATCTGGGTCCTTCACTGCTCTCCGACACTGACTCACACCTCACTGAGGATGAGCAGGACAGTTGCGCTTTTTCAACGCTTAACGACAAACATTCTTCCATAGAGGGCGGAAACGAGTTCAACAATAACGTTCAGCCACTCACTTTCGAGAATATCAATCAACTTGACGGGCTTAATATTGAACAGAAGATATTCTACGACAAGCCCAAATTTAACATTCATGTGAGTATTGTCTGATATTACCTGTTTTATTTGACTTTTGATTTTTGGTCATCGATCCCCTCTCCCAAATTCTTCGTTTTCTGGAAAAAGAAATTCCCTATTTTTGTTTTGTTTAAATTGACATGGTATTTTAAATCGGATAAGTTCGGTTTTCGAAAAGAATTGAAAAATAGAAGTAATTGTTATCAACTAGTATTTTTAATTTTGACACCCCAATCCCAACCTCGTTGTACTGTGCCAGGAAAATGAGTCAAAAAATGTAAAATATTTTTTATCTAAATTCCTACTAAATACTGTATTTCTTGGAATTTTTGATAAATGAATTATTTTAATTCGACAAGTTTCAAAGTATTTTTAAAGAAATTTAGAATTGTTAGAACAATTATTATTTATTTCAACAATTTTTACCTCCTTGAAATTGTGTAATGTTATTATTTTTCGGAACAAACTATACCGTTGATAAATTTCAGGAATAATATTGCTTGTTTGAGATATTTGGTAATTATTTAAACAAGTTTAATTTGTTTGAAGAATTTTTTCCCTGTAAATCATAAAAAGTTATTATTTTCAATTTATTTTTCAAACAATTGCCAAATATCCAAAATTAATTCTATTATTAATTCCAAAAATTATCGTATTTAGCATGAGTTTTACATAACACTAGAATTGTGAATTTTTTTGGTCATTTTCCGGGTGCAATAAACGTTCAAAATTATATACCTTTAAAATATAAATCTTGAAAATTGACTTATTTGCAATTCTATATTTTCGATATTTAAAAATTGTTAACTGTGACTGTTCAAAATTGCAAAACTTTGAATTTTGAACCTTTAAAATTAAAGTTTTTAATTTAAAAAATTTACAATTAAAAATTATGCAAGTTTTTATATTTAGAATTTAAAATTTCTGTATTTCGAAGATTAGAATCGAAGAAATGACCATTGATAATTAAAATCAACAAAATTTAAGAACTTTTTATATGAGTATATTTAAAATTAACAAGTTAACAATTTTTTTAATTAACGGCTAGAATTATCCAATTTTTAAATGTTTAAATTTTTTAATTTTAAAATTAGAAATTCTGTAAATTTGATGGTTTAAATTCGGAATTTACTTCATTTCGAAGAATTAAAATTGAAAAGTTGAAAATACATAGTCAGAAATGAAAAGTTTTTAATTTTTACGTTTACATTTAGAAATTATGAATGTTTTATGTTTTGTAACTAAAAATGCTGTAATCTTGATGATTTACGATAAAATTTCTAGAATTTAAATGATTTAGAATTCAAAATTTAACTTTTAATGTTTCTGTCATCAAAATTTATTGACTATTTATTAGTACGTATTTGAAATTAAAGATTTTTCAATTCTAACTCTCTAAAATTGTAAAAGTTAAATATATTAATCTTTACAATTGAATTATTTTTATTATTAAAAATTTACAATTAAAACTTTTACAAGTTTTGAGCTTTACAATTTAAAATTCTGTAATTTTGATCATTCACATCTGAAATGTCTTAAATAACTCTTCAAAACTATAGAACTTTAAATTGTAAATAATTAAAATTGACTAGTTAATAATTTTTTAATTTACAATTAGCAATTATCAAATTTTGAAATTTTACGATTAAAAATTCTGTGAATTTGATGATTTATATTCGACATTTCTTCAACTCAGAAGATTTAGAATTGAAAATTCAAATTTTATGCCCAAACCATCCAAATTTAAGAACTTTTATTTATAAATCCTTAAAATTTTAGTTTTTAATTTAAACTGTTTAAATTACAGAACTTTAAATTATAAATATTTCAATTCATGAGTTACTAATCTTTTTAATTTGCAATTGAAAATTATTTAATTTTTAAATTTTGCAATAAAAAATTCTGTAAATCCGATGATTAATATTCATCATTTCTTCAATATAGAAGATTTAAAATATTAAAAACTTGAAGTTTGATGTGTAAAATCATCCAAAATAAAAAATTTTTATGCATACATTGTTTAAATTAAGAATTTGCATTTAAATATATCTTTAAATTTGAAAAAGTCTGTGATATAATGCTTTAAATTCGAATTTCTTTAGTTTGGATTTTAATTTTGATATCGCAAAAGCATTAAAATTAAATATTTTATATTTATAAACCTTTAACTCTTAAGACATTTAAGTTGTCACCTAAAAATTGCAGAACTTTGAATTGTAAATATTTAAAATTCAAGAGGTTTTTATTTTCGAAAATTAAAAATAAAAAATTATGCATGTTTTAAGTTTTACAATTAAAAATTATATAATTTGGATGATTTACATTAGAAATGTCTTTAATTTAGATAATTTAGAATTGAATCTTTGACATTAAAGATTTTTAATTATGAACATTAAGAATTAGAAATGATGCAAGTTTTTCGATTCAACATTTTGTAATTTTGATGCATTACATTTCAAATTTCTCGATTTGAATGATTTTTTATTTGCAAACCCTACCTTTGTTCGTCAAAATCATCCAAATTTATAAATTTTGATCTTTACAATTAAACAGTTTTTAATTGCAACTTTTAAAAATTGTAGAATTTAAAATATATATCAATTACATTTGGAATTTTTTCACTTTAGAAAATTTTGAATTCAAAACTTGGCTTTTGATCTCCAAAATCATCAACATCATTTAAATTTAAAAATTTTTATTTCTAAATCTTTAAAATTAAAGAGTTCTCAATTATAAATACTCAAAATTGAAGAATTTGCAATTCTATATTTTTACAATTCAAGAATTTTAAATTTAAGAACTTTTCATTGTAAATATTTAAAATTGAAGAATTTTTAATCTTGATTATTTACAATTAAAAAGTATGGAAATCTTAAGTTTAATAACTGAAAATTCTGTAATATTGATGCTTTAAATTCGAAATTTCAAAATTCTTAAAGATTTAGAAATGAAAAATTTCGACTTTTGATTTTCAAAATCATCAAAATCATCACGATTTAAGAATTTTTATTTACGCATCTTTAAAATTGCAGAGGATTTTGACACTTTACCAAACGAAATTTTTAAAAATTCAGGCTATTTTCTTCATTAAAGAAGACAGTAATCAATATTTGAAATAAAATTTTTTTAAATGTTTGAGATATCATTAATCAAAGTATAGCTTTGTAATTTTGTATAAGACTTAATCCCATTCGACCCTACTTTACATTTAAGCATATATCTTTGATAATAAATTTAAAAACTATTTTCCAATTTTTAACCATTAAAAAAAACGCGAAGATCCCTGTAGAAGTTTTGGATACTATCCAATCGTTTCTATTTCCTTCTAAACCCTTCTAATATCTGCATCCGATTCTTTCCGAAAATATCTGACAAAGATGAATGAAACATCTCAAGCCAAAATCATGTTTATTCAATTTTTAATTGATTTAAGACCTATTTGCATTAACTGGAATTTAGTTGTCATAATTAGTCAAAATTTAGGATAGAAGCCAAAAACTTCAGATGCTGATCTCAGAAAGAATCTGAAAAAAAAAAATTCCGAAATTTCAATTCCGAAATTTTTACCAGCCATCTGAAGAAGATAAAATTTTATTTAGTATAATTTTAAAATTTAATATAAGGAGAGAAAGCCCTCTTGGAAGTGGAAAGATTGAAAAAGATAGAAATTCGATTTACAATAGACTATTTACGTTTCCACAGACTGATTTAGTCTCAAGGCCAGTGCGAGGCAACCCCCAAAACTGTTCTTATATACGCGTTCTTGTGTATTCTATCTCTCTTAATGGGTCACTTTGCATCCTTAAAACGCTATCTTTTCCTATCTCAATAATTTTCTATCTCCTTCTCTGCCATTCGTGACCGAGGACACTTATCTTTTTCTATTCCTTAGTCTATCTATGACTAATTTCAATCTTTCTCTATCTCTCGTAACCGAGGACCACCTAGTGGCAAAACCTTCTGGTTGATGTAGAAAGATTAAGGATAGGATGAGATAGAAAAGAGATAATTGAAAAAGATAAACATGAATTCAGATTGACAAATTTATAGGAAAAGGTAGACATGGGATAGGATGAGATAAAGAAGAGGAGATTGAAAAAGATTGACCTAAATAGATAAAGGATAGGATGAGATAGAGAGGAGGGTATTGAAAAAGATAGACGTGAATTTATATTGACAAGGAGATAGAAAAAGAATGACGCTGATAGAAAAAGGATAGGCTGAGATAGAGATGTATTGAAAAAGATAAACATGAATTTAGATTAACAAAGAGATAGAAAACAACATTAACGTTGATAGGCGTAGGATAGGATGAGATAAAGAAGAGATTGAAAAAATATAGAGAAATATAGAAAAAGATTGACGAAGATATAAAGGATAGGATGAGATCGAAACGACGGTATTGAAAAACAGACGTAAATTTATATTTGGAAAGCAAATTTAATCTCTTTTGGTTGAGGATTCAGCTATTTTTCTGAAAATGAGTTTTTTTTGTTTGAATTTGACTGTGATTAAATTCAAAGTAAAATCTTCTTTAGTTGAAAGAAAAATAACTATTATAGTTTTTGTTATGAATTTATCTATTTTGGTGCAAAATTTAACTGCTTTATTAACGATTTATGCATTTTGTTAAAAATTCGATTTTTTTTAGAAAGTTTAACTATTTGGCTGAAAAGTAACTTTTTTCATGAAAATTCATATTTTTTGTTTGAAAATGCAAGTTTTTTGTAGAAAATTCAACAATTTAGGGGGAAAATGTTTTCCTTGGTCGTTAAAATTTTGGCTTTTTCGTTTCACAATTGACTTTTTTTGGTGAAAAATTCTCATTTTATGAAGTCGAAAATACAACTATTATGGTAGAAAATCAATCTGATTTGGTTGCAGTTTCAGCTAATTTTTAGAAAATTCGTCTTTTTCGTTTGAAAATGTTAGAAAATCCAACTGTTTGGTTAAATTTTTTTTAAAGTCATATTTATTGAAAATTGAACTATTCTGTTTGAAATTATTTTATTCTTTTTTTAGTAGATAATTCAAATATTCTGGTAAAATTAATTCTAAAATTGTAATTGTAAAATTGATTTAATTGTTAAAAAATAATATTGTTGGTATGAACATTCAATCATTTTGTTAAAAAATTACGAACATTTTTGTTGAAAAGTCATATTTTTGGTTTGAAAATTCAACTTATTTGTTGAAAAGCGTTGTATTTGATTTGAAAATTTATATCTTTTAATAAAAAAAAACTTATGTAAAGGGTTCACATTTTTTTTCAAAATACTTATTTTATGGTTGAAAGTTTAACTTACTTGGTTAAAAGTTGAAATACATTGTTAAAATTGGATTGTTCGGTTAAATATTTATAATTTTAGTTGAAAATTTATCTCGTTTATTGAAAATTTCGATATTTTGTTTAAAATTCATATTTTTGATTGAAGATTGAAATATTCTGGTAGAAAATTTAACTGTTTAGTTTAAAATTAACTTTTTTGTTAAAAATGACTATTTTTAATGTGAAAATTCAACCATTTGGTTAAAAAATAATGAAATTTTGGTTGAAAAGTCATATTTCTGATGTGAAAATTCATCCCATTTGTTGAGTAGTGTTGTATTCAGTTTCAAATTTATAATCTTTGGTACAGGAACTTCTGTAAAGGGTTAAAACTTTTTTTAAATTCATTTTTTATGGTTGAAAATTGCACATACTTGCTTTAAAGTTGAACTACATTGTAAGAAATTCAGTTTTTTTGTTGAAGATTAATATTTTTAGTTGAAAATCTATCTCTTGTTGACAACTTAACTATTTTGTTTGAAATTCTTTTATTTTTTAAATTTAAATAATGTGGTAGAAAATTCAACTATTTGATTCAAAATTAATGTTTTTGTTAGAAACTTAACTTTTTCGTTGAAATTTGTTTTTTTTTTATTGTTGTATAAAACTCAAATATTCCAGTAGAAAATTCAACTGTTTGGTTAAAAATCAACTTTTCTGTTGAAAATTCATCTCTTTTATTCAAAATTCATTTGTTTGGTTGCCAATTCAACTATTTTGTTGAAAGTAATCTATTCTGTTGAAAATACAATATTTTTGCTTGAAATGTTAGGGATTTAAAGCGTTTCAAGATGAGTTATTTCTATTAATCAATTTGAGTTTTAGTATAAATATACATATACTGTTGTTCACTGGTCAAAATATATTTTGTATTTACTTTATCTAATGCCTATTTCTTTTTAAATCATATTTTTATAAATTATCGTCTTAGTTATTTTTAATTCATAAATTTCTTAAATTTAAGAAGTTAAAAAGTCATTTTTTAGGTAACAGTAAATAAATTCCAATTTAAGTGCATAATATTGCGCAATATATTCAACTGAGTACTCGCGCACTGCGGCCCTTCCGAGGCGAGTGGCAACCGTCTCTCGCCCTGACCCTGAAAAACTGCGTGAGCCAGCAGTTCTTGGAATTACAAAAGTGGGTCTTCTATGGGACCTGGAGTTTAGTTACTCGAAAAAAAGTAACTTACCCAACACTGATGGAGAAGCTTATCTTTTCAATTGTTTTTTTTTTTTATTTATAGACATTTTCTCATACACTGAAAATAAGAAATTGGTGAAATTCTTCATTTCGAATAAGTTTAATCTCAGAAAAATACTCGACCTAGTTTTCGTAGAGAAAAGAGAGGTTCTTTCAATTTGAGCAAATACGTGGCTATACATATAGTAGCCCATTTAATCATACTTACTCTCAGGCACAATTGTGAGGCCGTGAGGGATCAGTGAATCAATGTATTATTTCAGAAGAAATATTATAGTAAAGTAAAATTAAAATAAAAACTTTTTAGCTGAAATAAAAGACCTCCCTGTGCCAACTTGGTTTCCAATAAATAATTGTAGGCATGATATTTTAAAAAACTTTATTTGATTTAATTTATTATTATTTAATAATTATTTTATTTATTTATTGTTTTAATTTTCAACCAAAATGATTTTCGACCCAAATGGATGAATTTTGAAAAAAATGAACAAGAATTTAAAAAAAAAATATATTATTTTATCAAAATTGTTGAATTTTCAACCTACAGAGATGCATTTTCAAGCAAATGGTCAAATTTTTCAACAAAGAAGATTAAAATTGAAACAAAACAGCTGAAATTTTAAGCCAAAAAGTAAGATTTTTTTAAAAGGAAAAAAGTTTATTCTCAACCAAGAAAAATGATTTTAGTATTATAAAAATTTAATTTTTTATTAGTTCTTCTATTAAACGAAAAAAAGGAATTTAAAAAAGAAAAATTTAATCGTCAACCAAATAGATAAAATTTCAATTAAAATATGAATTCAGCCAAAAACAATGATTTTCTAACCAAACATTTTAATTTTTAAACAAAAAGATTAATATTCGGACAAAAAGACGAATTTTCAACAAAATACATTACTTTCAAACCAAATTGTTGACTTCTGAAGGAAGAAAGACGAATAATTAAATTAATAAAATCATTTGAGTTGAGTTTTCATGTTAAAATGACGAATAATAAACAAAATGGTTGAATTTTGAACGAAAAAGAATCAATTTTCAGCTAAGAATATTGATTTTTTAACAAAAAGACGAATTTCCAAAAAAGTAATTATTATCTAAAAAAGCGAATTTTCAACCAAATAGCTGAATTTTCAAATTAAAATATAAATCTTAGAAAAAATGAATTTTCAACAAACGGGTTCAACATTCTATCCAGAAGTTAATTTTTTGACCAAGAGGACTAATTTTCTAAGAATTAAATCTTTTTAGATTTTCAACAAGACAGATGAATATTTACAACAACAAAAAATGTTTGGCAGTTGCATTTTCAACCAAGGCGATTAATTTTGTAACAAAAAAGACGAATTTTCAACCAAATACATCAATTTTCAAACAAATAGTTGAATTTTAAAACAAGAAACCCAAGTTTTCAATTAAAATTAGAATAGTTTATATTTCAACCAAAGAATATTTTAATTTGAAATGAAAGCAGGTGAATTCAACCAAAGAAGACTCGATAAAAAAGATGAAATTTCAAACAAAGTAGGATGCATTTTAAGCCCAAAATACGAATTTTCAATCCAAAAATAAATAAAATGTTAACCGAATAGTTGAAATTTCAAGCAAGATCAAAATTTTAAACAAAGAATGTAATAGCTGATACTTCAACGAAAAAAGACTTTAATTTTAAGTCAAAAGCAGTTGAATTCGATAAAAAAAATTTTCCACAAAACGAATTTTTAACGAAAGAGATGATTAGTCAACCAAACAAATAAATTTTAATTAAAGACTTGAATTTTCAACTAAGAATATTTATTATCTAGCAAAAAAGCGAATTTTCAACAAATTACATAAATTTTCAACTAAATAGTTGAATTTTCAACCAAAAAAGATATTTACTTTAAATAAAAGCAGTTTAATTTGTTCAAGGAAGACTTAATAAAAAAATATGAAATTTCTACCAAAAGAGAATGAATTTTTTCAGTCAAGAAATATTTTTAACCACGTCGTTTAGTTTTCAAACAAAAATTTAATTTTCTACAAAAAAAAATCGAATTTTCAACATATAACCTTAATTTGCAACCAAATAGTTTAATTTTTAATCAAGAAGTATAATTTTATACGAAAAAAAAGAATTTACAACAAATTGCATAAATTTTCAAACAAATAGTTGAAATTTCAACCAAAAAGGATTTTGTTTTAAATTAAGGCAGTTGAATTTAACCAAAAAAGACTTAAGCAAGAAAGATAAAATTTCTACCAAAAAAAGGATGAATTTGAAAGCCAAAAAGACAAATTTTCAAACAAGAAAGAATTTGTAACTAAAAAAATTAATAAATCAACCGAATAGTTGAATTTTCAAGCAAGAACATTAAATTTCCACCAAAACGTACAATTTTTCAACAAGATACATTAATTTTCCATTAAAAAAAAAGACGAATTCTCAGACAAACATTGAAAATGATTCGGTATTGTATCAAGAAAATATTAGTCTGAATACGGACATTATTTTTTTTATTCAAAAATATTTTTCTCGTCTCAAGATAATACATGAATTTTGAACCAAGTTCTTTAATTTTCAGTTTGAAAAATGAATTTTTAACAAATAAAAAACTAAACTAAATTTTCAACTAAAGAGATGAATGTTAAACCAGAGAAATGAATTTTAAGAAAGTAGTTAAACTTTTAAGCAAAAGAAGTTTAATTTTCAACTAAGAAGAATAATTTTTTACCAAAAAAAAAATCAAATTTTTATCAAAATAGCTAAATCTTTAACCAAAGAAGTAAATTTTTAACAAAGTACAATTTTAGATTTTAACCATTTTTAACAAAATTGTTGTATTTTTATCAAACAAAGAGTATTGAGCAAAAAAAGAGTTTTCAGTCAAGATAAAAAGAGATTCCACGAAATAGTTGAATCTTCAACCGGAAGAGACTAATATTGTACCAAACAGTTGAATTTCCAACAAAAAAGGTAATTTTGTATGAGTTAATTTTTTTATTGATTTATTTTTTATGAGTTTTCAAAAAAACGGAATTTCTAACCAAAAAGTAGGATTTTTTTACAAAAATTTTCAATTTGAAAAAAATAATTACATTTTCAACACGATATTAAAACTTTCCAGCAAGGAAGATGAATTTTGAATAAAAATATAATAGTAGACTTTTTATCCAAAAAGAAATAAATTTCAGCCAATAATAGTTTTTTTTTCTTATTTAGTTCTATTATTAATCAGTTCGCATTAAAATTTTTTTTAGTTGAAAATTGAATTAATTGATTAAAAAATGAATTTTTTTTTAATTTTATTTTATGAAGATTCATTGATTTAGATGAAATTTAAACTATTTTGTTAAAAATTTGTTTTTTTGTTGTTGAAAATACAAGATTTTAACTTGAAATGTTAGAAAATTGAAGCATTTAAAATTGCGCTTGATATATTAATACATATTATAGTATACTATATAGAAATTTTTACTAACTAAATATTTTTTTTGTGAATTTATTTAGGGGTTGTCAAAGATTTTCATTTTATATAAAAAACAATTGCATTGAACCAAAAAAGTAGATTTTTCAACTATATGAATTTTCAACAATAAAGATTGATTTTCTATTTTAAAAAATTTATTTTTAATAAAATTCATAAATTTTTAAACGAGTATTTGAATTTTCAACCATGAAAATTCATTATCTACCAAGCAAGACGAATTTTCAATTCATTTTTAATTTAACAAAAATATATTTCTAATCAGAAATGTTACATTTTTGACTAAATATTTTTCAACCAAACTAAAAAGGATCACTTTTCGAAACACAATGAAATAGTTAAATTTTCAACAACAAAAAACAACATATTTTCAACAAAATAGTTGAATTTTTAACCAAAGGAATGGATTTCTAACTACAATTATGAAAATTTAATTTTAAAAATCATCTTTCTACAAAATATTTGAATTTTCTACCAAAATTGTACCAAGATGGAACTTAAAATACTTAACTTTAAGTAACGACTTATTAATTAATTATTTTTTCTCAATAATTAAAAAAAACTTATTGCAGTTTGAAATATAATTCATCAAAATATTATATTATAATTTTTAATTTTTTTTTTTAAATACAAGCGACCAGAGAGATAACTGTTTCCTAACTGAGGTCAGCAAACCTGTACTTCTCGATCAGCGAAATCCTGCTTCGATAACTAAAGACAATATGCGCCTACTCTGCAAGATACAACTCTGTGAAATTAAATACAATAAACAGTTTTGAATCAGGAAAATAATCCTGGCCATTACACTAGCATTACAAATTAAAAATTGAGTTAAAAAATATTAGGACATTTTATCAGAAAATTATTTAATTATTAACAAAAGATATACATTTTCCACCAAAATATCATACATAAATTTTCGACCAAATAGTTGAATTTTCAAACGAAAAAGATTTATTTTAATATTAAATGAAAGTAGTTGACTTCAACCAAAGAAGGCTAAACGAACAAAAATTAAATTTCTATCAAAAGACAATGAATTTGAAAACCCAAAAGACGAATTTTCAATTGAGAAAAAGTTTTTAATTCAAGAAATAAATAAAATATCGAATCAATCGTTGAATTTTCAACTAAAAGAATGCATTTTGAAACCAAAAATACGAATTTTCAATAAAGCACATACATTTTCAAACAAACAGATTAATTTTCAATCCAGACGATTAATTTTCTACAAAATAAAAAAAAACGAAATGAAATTCCTGCCAAAAGAGAATGAATTTTGAAACTGAATTTAAATTATTTCAATCAATAAATAACATTTGAACATAAAGTTGAAAATTAAATTAATATCTAAATTCTAAACAGCGAAAATAATAGTTGATAGTTCAAAGAAAGAAGATTTTAATTTTAAATTTAAAAAACTGGGTTGAATAAAAAAAACTAATTTTCAAACAAAACAAAAAAATTCTTAATCGGAAAAAATTTAATATCAACCAAATATATTCACTTTTAACCAAAGTGGATGAAATCTTCACCAAAAGAGAAGAATTTGAAACAAAAAATATGAACTTTCAATCAAATATTTGAATTTTTATTTTATGAAATAGTTTTCAGCTAATAAAATGATTTTTTAACCAAAGGGATGAGTTGTAAATGAAACAAATAAATTTTCAGGAAATTAGTTCCATTTTCAAGAAAATATTTGAATTTTTGACCTTAACAGATTAAATTTCAACCAAAACATATTTTCAACTAATTACATAAATTTTTAATCAGATATACGGATTTTGAAATGAAAAGATTAAATTCCTAACAAAAGATATGAATTTTGATACCAAAAAGATAAATTTTCAATCAAAAAAGATTTTTCAGTCAAAAAATAAACCAAAATTCGACCTGGCAATTAAATTTTCAACCAAAAGGATGAATTTTGAAAAAAATTAATTTTCAACAGAAGACATGAATTTTCAACCAAATAGTTTAGTGTTTAACTAAATACTTGAGTCTTAAACCGAAAAAGGTTTTTAATTTTAATTTTAGGCAATTGAATTCAAGTAAAGAAAACTTAATGAAAGAAAATGTCATTTTGCACCATTTGTGAATGAATGTGAAAAACCAAAAAGACGACTTTTCAATTAAAAAAAAAACATTTTTAGTTCAAGAAATAAATAAAATTTCATCCAAATAGTTGAATTTTCTGCCAAAAGGATGAATTTTGTAACCAATTAGTTTAATTTTCAATCAACAAGATTAATTTCTAAAAAAAAAACAACAAAAAATTTTGAGCAAATTACAAATGACCAAATAGTTGAATTTAAATTTTTATTGAAAAAAGATTTTCATTTTTAATGAAAGCAGTTAAATTTAACCAAAAAAGAAAAAAAACAACAAATTTTCAGCAAATTACATACATTTCTAACCATATAGTTGAGTTTAAATTTTCATTAAAAAAAGATTTTAATTTTGCATGATTGCATTTGAATTCAAGTAAAGAAAAGACTTCATAAAAAAGATGAAATTTCCACCAAAAGAGGATGAATTTGAAAACCAAAAAGGCGAATCTTCAAAAAAGAAAAAAATTTTATTTCAGCGAGATACAATAATTTTCTATTTAAAAAACACTCAATATCGAGCCAAAAATGGAAAATAAATTACCATTGAATCAAGAAAATAATGGTCTGAATACAGGCCATACATTTTTTTGTCGTCTCAAGAAAATACATGAATTTTGAACCCTTGAATTTTCAGTTTAAAAACTTAATCTTCAACAAAGAAAAAACTAATTTTCAATAAAATATTACACTCGCAATAAAATTAAAAAATTGCTTTAAAATACATTAAAACATTTGATCACAAACTCATTCAATTAATACTAACTATACTAATTAATACTTTAATCCTCGAGTAAACGACGTTAGTAAACTAAATAGTTGAATTTTCTACTAAGAAAGATATTTTTTGAACCCAAAATTGAATCATCAAATTTTCGGTTTAAAAAATTAATTTTTAGCAGAAAAGCAGCGTATTTTTTAACAATTTTCTACCCGAATATTTGAACAGTCCACCAAAAGAAAACATTTAATAAACAAGATTTAAAAAAAAAAAAAAAAAAAAAGAATGTTTAACAAAATCCGTGAATGGTCTAATAAACACTTGAATGGTAACACATAAAGAATAAATACTCAACCAAAAAGGAAATAGCTAAATTTTCACACAGAAAAATTAATTTTATTTGTTAAAAAATCGAATTTTTAGGAATAAATTTTAATTTTAATCTAAAGACTTGAATTTTAATAACAATGATTTTTTAATAAAGTAGTTCAACTTTCAACGAAGTAGTTCAATTTTTAACTAAAAAGATCAATTTTCCACCATGAAAATTAATGTTCTACCAAAAAGACGCATTTTCAACAAAATATTTAGCTCTTTTTAAAAAATTATTTAATTTTAAAGTAAAAAAAATTAATTAGCTATAATAGTTCAGTTTTCAACCCAAAAAAAATTATTTTTCAACGCAAAAGTTTATTTTTTACCAA
The DNA here is from genome assembly GCF_010883055.1 of Belonocnema kinseyi. Lineage (NCBI taxonomy): Eukaryota > Metazoa > Arthropoda > Insecta > Hymenoptera > Cynipidae > Belonocnema > Belonocnema kinseyi. The sequence goes on along the minus strand of NC_046658.1, from coordinate 133,516,879 downwards.
ATAAGTAAATTTTCATAAAAATAGTTTAATTTCCAACCAAATAGTTTAATTTTTCTTTTAATTTCCCTGACTTCCATTATTTATTTTCTCCTATTTTCCTCGCACTTCCCCTATTCTCCTCTCTTATTTTCCCCTTACTTCTTTGTTTTTCTTTTCCTATTTTACGTAGTTTCGCTTTCTTCACTTTGTCCACGCATATTTTAATTTAAATCTAATTGAAAAATGTCTTGGGAATAGTTTCAAAAGATATTTTATATCTAATAAAAGTTGGGATTAATATTTCTTAATATATTATATAAAAAAATTTTTTCTCCATTTTTTGAAAATTTTCAAAATATCGAAAAGCATAAAACTTTTCTGATTTTTATCGAAATTAGAAATTACATTAGAATTACTTGCGCGTCTTTTTGTGGTGCATCCGAAATTATGAAAACAAATTCTAAGACTTATCAAAAAAAATTTTTTCAAATTTTGAAAAAGCACTAACTTTTTAAATTTTAATCTAATTGAAAAAAGTCATAGAAATACTTTCCAAAGATATTTTATATCTAATAAAAGTTGGGATTAATATTTCTTAATATATTATATAAAAAAAATTTTTCTTCATTTTTTGAAAATTTTCAAAATATTGAAAAGCATTTAACTTTTTTCATTCTTATCGAAATTAAAAATATCATTAGGGAAATTTGCGTGTATTTTTGTCGTGCACCAGAAACTAGGACAACAATCAGGTAACCATACATACATACATACATGCATACATAAATAGTTACATACATACATACATGCATACATACATACATACATACATAC
>NC_046658.1:133510800-133515966 GCF_010883055.1 Belonocnema kinseyi | reverse complement strand
CGTACATACATACATACATACATACATACATACATACATACATACATACATACATACATACATACATACATACATACATACATACATACATACATACATACAGAGAGACACACAAGCATAAAGACATACGAAAATATAGTCATGCAGAAATACAAACATACATAAATACATGCATATACTTGTACAGACATAATCGTACGACATAAGGCCATAGAAACATACAAAATGCATACATACAGATATTGATACATAATAATACATTCATACAGACTCAGTCCTACATACGTACAGACATAAAAACATAAAGACACGCAGACATAGAAACATAAAAGCATACAGAGACACATACATACATCCATACGGACATACAGTCATGCAGGCACACAAATATAAATGAATAAAGATTATAAAGACAGACATCTAGCCATTCAGTCAAACAGACATAATGGATAAAGGCACAAAGTCATAAAGACACAAATGTATAAATAGATAAAGTCATAAAAACATACAGACATATAGTCATGCAGACATAAAAAATACCGACATATCCATACATACGTAGATATGCAAACATAGAGACACGCAGACATAGAAACATAAAAACATAAAAGATACAGAAATACATCTATACGGGCATACAGTCATACATACAGACATATCTAGAAATACGTACAGACATACAAACATACAAACATAATGATATGCAATATAGAAACTAAAAAAAAGTAAGCGTACAAACATAAAGAAATAAATCCATAAAGACATAAAGGCATACAAACGTACAGACGTAAAAGTAAAGACATGCATGCATACAGATCTACATACATAAAGACACACAGACAGACACCGACAAAATTTTATGATTTTTTAAACTCTTAATGCCAAAACGTAAAGATATGTTAAAAACTAGAAATCGAAAATTTGGACACACATTCGCACAGTGGGAGGAAATTCATTTTTCTTCGATCAAAAATGTCCAGAGCCGTCAATTTTTGTTCGATTTTGGAAAAAAATTAAATTCTAAAGAGCTTGACGCTCCGAAATTTTGTACATAACCATTTTTTAAGTTTTAATAACTGATTAGGAAATTTTTATAATATCTTAAATGAATGTTTAATCAAAACATCTCATAACTGAGGGACCCATAGAATTCAAATAGTTTGCTTATTATTCCTTTTATTTGTTAGAAGCAAATTTTATGAACAAATTGACAAATAGTCTTATTATCGTCCAAATTTGTTTTCGCTAAATGTGCTTTACATTAATGTAAGAATGAATTTGTTATAAAACTAATTGGGAAGTTTATAATAACCATTGTTATAAACAATTCTTGTGGCGCAATATTAAAATTTGAGATTTTTTAAAATTATAATTTCCTTGAGACAAGAACGACCTCAGGTATTCCTTAAAATAATAAATATTTGATAATATTTGATGAAAGATAAAAATATTAATGTTTATAAACAAATTAGAGAAACAAAATAAAAATTGTGGATCCTTTCGCATAGAATTTTTTTTCACTGGAAATATTTTAAGCTATTGGACGAATGAATGCTAGTCACGAAAATATTTAAAAAGTTCAAATTCATGTTCAATCTATTGCGATTGAAAACCCGACTTTTTTCAAGTGAAACTGCCAAAATTTGGAATTTATTCATCTAAATTGTTTATAAACATTTAAGTTGTTATATTTTATTAAATATTATCAAAGATACATTTTTTAGCAATATCCGTAGCCATTCTAGTGATTAAAGAAAATTAAAATTGAACAAAACCTTAAATTTGATTATTTTGTCACAAAAATTATTTATGACAATGGTTATCAAATCTCAATCAAATATTAATATATATTTATTATTTTAAGAAATACCTGAAGTCCTTCTGGCAATTGAAGGAAATTATCATTTGAAAAAATGTCAAATTTTAGTATTTTTCCACAAAAATTGTTTATAACAATGGTCATTATAAACTTTTCAATTAGTTTTATAATTAAATGTCATTACGACATTAATATAAAGCACTCTTAGCAAACAGAATATTTTTTACTGATAATAAGACTATTTGCTAATTTGTTCATAAACTTTGTTTATAACAAATAAATGGAATAATGAGCAAATTATTTGTATTCTATGGTTCCCTAAACATTAATTTAAGACAATATAAAGTTTACCTAATCAGTTATTAAAGCATAAAAAATTGTTATGCACAAAATTTCAGTTTTCCATACTTTGAGTGAAAAAAGTATTAACAAACAAATAGAGGAGACAAAAGTTTAAACAAAAAATTCAAAATCAGACCAAAATTGAAGGCTTTGGACTTTTTTGAACGAAAAAATTGCATATCCTCCCACTGCGAGCTGCTTGCAATTATACGGGTTTTTGAACTTGGGGAACTTGGGGAACTTATAAACAATCTATTTTTTATAAAAAGACCATCCCCTAAAAGCCACAAATTTCAAGTTATCAGCAATTACCTTTTTTTATATCCTCAATTTTACCGTAAAGAATGTAATTATCGTGGGTAGCACTTTCGATATTTGAGTCTTATTGTTTATAACTATTGTTATTATCAAAAACGCGCAATTAAGAAAATCGATTTTTTCTCCAATTTTTTATTAATCCATGACACTAAATAAAACTCTTCACTTTCGTGATATTTTTTCGTACGGCGAGCCATTATTTATTTATGGCCTTATAAACAATCTATTTTTTATAAAAACACCATCCCCTAAAAGCCACAAATTTCAAGTTATCAGCGATTACCTTTTTTATATCCTCAATTTTACCATAAAGAATGTAATATCGTGGGCAGCATTTTCGATATCTGACACTTATTGTTTATAACTATTTTCATTAACTAAAAAGCTTAATTAAGAAAATTGAGAGTGAAAAGTTTTATTTTGTGCCATGGATTCATAAAAAAATTAACAAAAAATCTATTTTCTTAATTGAGCGTTTTTGTTGATAACAATAGTTATAAAGAATAATGGTCAGATGTCAAAAATGCTACGCAAGATAATTATATTCTTTATGGTAAAATTAAGGATATAAAAAAATACGATCGCTAATAACTTGAAAATTGTGTCTCTTAGTGTGTGTTTATAAAAAATGCATTGTTTATAAGGCAATTAATAAATAATGGATCGTCGTACGAGAAAATATCAAGACAATGAAAAGTTTAATCATGTGTCGAGGATTAATAAAAAAAATTGAAGTCAATTTTGATAATTGATAGTCATTATTTATATCAATTGTTATAAACAATTTAACAAAAGAAATTATAATGAATAAATTATGTTAATAATGCTAGATAAAGCTTTCACAACAATTCCAAGCAACATTATGACACTGGTTAATCTGGATGATTGTTTATTAATAAATGAAGAGTCTAAACGGTTTCCTCTTGAAAATCACAACTTTTTAACAACAATCTAAGGAGAGAAGTTTTTCTTCGATCGGAAGATTTCTTTTTTCTTTTAAACGATCACACTGTGCAGATATGGCAATTTTGTTAACCCTCAAAGTGCATACATGGTCAAAATCACGGTAAAGTGCATCGTGGGTGTTTGTCACCCCAGCGTATTTAATCATGTATTGTTTACCCCCTATCGAATATTTTGTCACAATAAAATTATCCGATATAATAGGTGCTTTCAAAAAAGATATTTATTTGCACAGTTGAAAAGTCAATTTGATGATAAAATGATGATTCAGATTTTTTGCTTTTAGATCGAATTATTTTTTATAAAAATTGAGAAACTTTGACATGTAATACTATAAAAATACAAGAAATTGAAAGAAGAGACATATATAGCTGTATTTTAACAATTATATTTTATTCAACACATCCACAGTCTGCTCTCGCGTAACGCGCTGCCGTAAGTTATAAGCCATCTATAAAGAAAAAAATTATGAAATAATCGAAATTTATTTCACTTCATATGATATACTTACGTTAGAACGTAAACAAAAATCAATAAAATTTCAAAAAAAAAAGATTTGTTCCAAAATTACTTTCTCACTCACTAAGTGCACACTGGGTGATCGGAACCCCACGATTTCTTTACTTTCACTTTCAGCAGCTGCTAAAAGACTTTACTCACAGTTAGTGTCTCCAACTAACGCTAGATGGCGACACTTACTCAATTTTTTCGAATGAAGTATGGTTTATCAGAGTTTGAAAATTGCTTGGGGTGCCTGACACCCACAATGCTCTTTAAGGGTTAAAAAATCATTTGTTTATAACGCTGTATATTGCAAACGGTTCATCGTACAAAAAAATTGCAAGACGCAAAAAAGTTATACTTTTGCTCAGCCATGTTAAAAATAATTTTATAATTTTTTGTGAATAAATAATCAAATTGTTAAAAAAAATTGACCCATATTTCGAAAACCTACCCAAGATATTCGTAATTAAGGGCGTTTTTTCAAAGATTAACTAAGTACAATTAATTTTCGCTGCTCTATTTATAAATTGATATACAAACTTAAAGTTAATCTTTTTCCGTAGCAATCCTCTAAATCTAAATGAAGTGGAAAAATACCGTTCTTTTATTTGCATAACAACTTCAACTTTATAAAGGAAGGGTTATTATCTTTCAGACTGTAAACTCTTTGTACGAATCAGTGGTACCTCCTTCCGAGAAGTGCATAAATTACGTGAAGAGCGTTGAGGTTTCTCGAAACGAGGAGGCGGTTCTTGCGCCAGATCCAGAGGCTTTGGTAAACACTGTCGCAGAGACCTATTTGACGCAACTGGAAATTAACGAAGCTTCAGCAGACATCGTCTTAGAGGAGGAAGCTCCTGAGTTATTCGAGGCCACCGTCGAGCAACGCGAACCACGTGAACTTGCAGTAGAGGTCGAGATCGTCGAATTGACGACAAGCGTCAAAGAAACACTACAGTTTCCGGAAATCGAGGAAATTCTCGATTCCAACAAAACCAGCGAGAGCGGAGAGGTAATATTGCTTTTTCAATAACACTGTCAGTTTTTAAATTATGTCTATTAGACCAGGACCCGGAAATTTTTTAAATTTCGAAACTACACAGATTTTGCATCTCGAGGAAGATATATTTTCTACCAATCAAGAGACATTTTCAAAAAAATCACATTTATTTTGTATCCAATAGGCGAATTTTTAAACTAAAAAAGAGCAATTTTCAACA
>NC_046658.1:133497400-133510700 GCF_010883055.1 Belonocnema kinseyi | reverse complement strand
TCTAATATTTAAAATAATTTTTTTTTTAATCAAAACAGTTTAGTTTTCAACTACACAGTTTCATTTTCAACTAAAAAATTGTTTTTTTAATAGAAAAAGAAGGGTTTTGAACAGATTACATAAATTATCAATCCAAAAGTTTCATCTAAAAAAGATCAATTTTCTACCAGAAAGTTAATAGTTAAATTTTCAGTTAAAAAATTTTATTTTCAAACAAGAAAAAATTTAATAGTTGATACTTCAACTAAAAAATATTTAAATTAAAATTTTTAATTTTTTCAACAAACAGTTTAAATTTCAACCAAGAAGATATATTTTCTACCAATCAAGAGACATTTCCAAACAAATCACATTCATTTTATATCCAATAGGTGAATTTTTAAACTAAAAAAGAGCAAATTTTAACCAAAAATTGTATGGTTACATGTTTATTACAAAAAATTATTTTAGGCGAAGAAAAAAAAACAGAATTTTCTACAAAACAGTTGAATCCTCTACCAAATATTTTAATTTTATAATAAATAGTCGAATTTTCCAGTCAACAAGACGAAGATGAACTTTCAACAAAAAATGTAATATCTAATTTTTAAAATAATTTTTTTTATATCAAAACAGTTAAATTTTCAGTTAAAAAATTTTATTTTCAAACAAGAAAAAATTTAATAGTTGATACTTCAACTAAAAAATATTTAAATTTAAAATTTTAATTTTTTCAGCAAATAGTTTAAATTTCAACCATGAACATTAATTTTCTACCAATGAAGACAAATTTTCAATCAAATCGAATTTTCAGTGGTTTAATTTTTAATCACACAGTTGCATATTTAGCAACAAATAATGATTTTCTACAAAACAAAGACGAATTTGTAACAAGATACATCAATTTCCAACCAAATAGTTGAATTTTCAACTAAAAAAAATCATCTTCCTACCAAAAATGGAATAGTTAAATTTACAACTCAGAAAGGGTTTTCAGTCAATGAAGAAAACAAATTTCATTAAAAATGTTGCATTTTCAAAATAAAAAATAAAATAAACTAGATTTTTACAAAACAGTTAAAGTTTCAAGTAAGTCGTTGAATTTTCAACCAAAAAGATTAATTTTCAACCAAAAAAGACGAATTCGCCAAAAAATAAATTTTCAACCCAATAGTTGAATTTTTAAACTAAAAAAATAAAATTTATATTACAAAAAATCAATTTTCTACAAAACCAAATTGGTTAATTTTCAATAAAAAAATTAATTTGTGAAAAAAATTCAACAAAGTCGTTCAGCTGTATTAAAAAAAAAATATTTTCTGCAACACAATGACGATTTTGTTATAAAATACCTCAATTTTTTAACCAAATAATTGAATTTTGAACTAAAAAAGATAAATTGCTTGCCAAAAATTGAATAATTTAGGTTTCGATTTAAAAAAATTTGTTTTTAACCAAAAAGGTAAGTTTTCAACGAAAAATGTAATAGTTTATATATCAACGAAAACGATTTAAATTTTTAATTCAAAAAACTTGATTTCAATAAAAAAGACTCACATTTAGAAAAAAGAACTTTAATCTTTAACTAAAAAAGAAAATTAGTTTTGCACCAAAACGTTGCTTAAATCTTTACTAAAAAGACGAATTTTCAAGAAAAAATTCAATAGTTACATTTATATTATAAAAAATTATTTTTTAACAAAAAAAAATTAATTTTCTACAAAACAGTCTACAAAACTCTACCAAATAATTGAACTTTATACTGAATAGTTAAATTTTCCAGTCCAAAAGACGAGTTTTCTACAGAACAGTTACATTTTCAACTAAGTTGTTAAAATTTCAATGAAAGAACAAATTAAAAAAAAGAGATTTCAACGAAATAGGTGAATTTTCAACCTATAGAAAGATGCCTTTTCATCAAATAATGTAACAGGTAATATTTAAATTAAAGATATTTGTTTTATCAAAAAAGTTTAATTTTCAACCACACAGTTACCGAAAATTTATTTTGAATAAAAAAATGTAATAGTTCATATTGCATCCAAAACATATTTAAATTAAGAAATTTCGAGATTTAAGTATTTAAACAATTAGTTCAAGTTTAAACCAAGAATTTGAATTTAAAAAAACAAAAATTTCTACCGATGAAGACAAATTTTCAATCAAAACCATCAATTTTTAACCCAAAAAATGACTTTATGCCAATGAAAATAAATTTTCTATAAAATACATAAATTATAAACTGGGACTGAAATAGTCGAATTTAGTTTAATTCTCAACCAAGAAGATTATATTTCTACTAATGAAGCTCAAATTTTTATTCAAATCCTTCAATTTTTAAACAAATAGTTTTAAAACAATTAATTTTTTACCAACGAAAACAAATGTTCAACAAAATACATAAAATTAAAAATACATAAAATACAACTAGAATTGGAATAGTTAAATTTAGAGTTTAAAAAATTAATTTTTTACCATAAAAAAACGAATTTTCAAAAAAATAATTCAGTTTTAATGCGAACACATGGATTCTTAACAAAATCTGTCAATTGACAACCCAATAGTTGAATTGAAAGCTTAAAAATTAATTTTCAACAACAAGCAACGAATTTTCAACAAAATAAAATTCTTTTTTTAAAAATATATCAATTTTCAACTAAAAAGTTGAATTTTCAACCAACAAAATTAATTTGTTAGCACTTAAGACACATTTTTAACCAAATTTATGAACAGATAGTTGAATTTTCAAGATAAAAAGATCAATTTTTAGCCAAAAACAAAATGTATTAATTTTTTACCAAATAAAGTTAATCTTTAAAGAAAAAAATCAATATCTACATAATATTTTAAGCAATACAGAGTTTATATATAAATAAAAAACAGTTGAATCCAAAAAAAAGACAAATTTTTTACGAAAAAAAATACATTTTCGACGAAGTACATAAATATTCAATAACTTTGTTCAATTTTCAACAAAATAGTTCAGTTATCTACTAAAACCATGAATTTGAAATCAGAAATCTTAATATTCTCTAAAAAAAATTTTATCAAAAAAATGAATCTTTAAATCAGAAAGACAATTTTTTACCGAAACTAATGTTTAAATTTTCAACTAAAAATTTATTTATTTTTGGTTGATCATTTTTAGGTTAAAATTCGTTTTACTGTTGTGAAAATCAATTTTTTGAACTGTAAATTGACTATTCCATTTTTGGTTGAAAATATATCTTTGTTTTGCTGAAAATTTAACTATATGTTTGAAAATTAATGTATTTTCTTTAAAATTTGTGTATGTTGGTAGAAAATTAATTTTAAACAATACAAATAAATTTTCAAACCACAAGAAAATAGTTGATATTTCAACGGACCATGAGCGATCAACTTTAAATCCAAACAAAATAATTTTCAAATAAGCAAGATTTCTCAGTTAAGAAAAAATATATTTAACCTACTTTTTTTTAATAAAACTTTTTTTTGGTGCAAATAGTTAAATTTTCTAGCAAACTAGTTTATTTGTAATCCAAAAAGGAGAATTTTTAACAAAAAATGTAATTTATTAATAAAAAATCTTTGGGATAAATGCCGAACTCTTTGTTAAACTTTTTTTCAAGATTGATCATTATAGTTACAAATTTATGTCTTTGGTTGAAAATTTAACTATTCGTTCTAAAATTCGTTTTTTGTCGTTGAAAATTAATTTTTAATCTAAAAATTTTATTATTTTATTTTTGGTCAAGAAAAATCTTTTTTAATTGATAATTGAACTATTTTGTTTAAGATTGATATCTATTTTTTGGAAATTCATATCTGATTAAGGATTCAACATTTTTTAAATTTTTATATTAAAAATCTTACAAATTTAAAGTGTTTCGTATTAAATTTAATACGGCATTTAAATTTATTTTATTTGAAAGAATTTATTGCCCTTTTATTCCCCTATTTTCGTCAAAAATCACCCTATTTCCTCTGTTTTTATAGAATTGGGGTAGGGGTGGGGGTTAAAAATAGCCCAAAATTGGTAACGTTAGTTTATAAACGGCGCCTGAGTCGTCTATATCCTGGAAAAAATTTCCTGAAAGTTCCTGGTTTTTTCCAGATATAATTTTCCGCGAGTTTATTATAAATAATGTTTTTTTTTTAGTTTCTAGGAATTTAATTAATATTACAAGATACACATCAATATTTTAACACTATAGATTTATTAAATTATTAAATAATACTGAAAACATAATTAATCATTTCTTGAACTTGTCTCTAAAGTCTATGAATTTTAATGATTATTTAAACAAGTTTTTATTTTGTCTACTCATATTAAAAATGCATTGCTTATTTCACAAAGATAGAAGAATTTTTAAGCAAATATTTGGATTTTCAACGAAACAGATTAATTTTCTATCATAAAAAAAGATTTTTCAACCAAATTCATTAATTTTGAATCAAACAGTTGAATTTTCAAATTAAAAATATCAATTTTTAAACAAATAAATTTTTAGTTAAAAAATTACTTTTCCACAAAAAAAGATTTATTTTTGAAACAAATTTAATTTAAATTTTAACTAATTAGTTTTATTTTCAACCAAAAATATGAAATAATTAGTAAAATTATTAATATTTACTTGCAATAGTTGAGTTTTTAAGCAAAAAATTAATTTGAAAACAAGACGATTAGTTTAAAGAAAAGACTTTAATTTTGAAAAAGGTAGTTTGATTTTCAATTAAAATGATGAATATTTTACTGAAAATTTTAATTTAAAATTAAAAATTTTTTTACTAAAAAGAATAATTTTTAACCAAAAATGGAAAAGTTATTTCTTAAAAAGAGAAGATGAATTTTCAATTAAAATAATAATCAATCTTTAACTGGAATCGTTTATTTTTAAACGAAAAAGATTGATTTTGAAGCAAGGCGATTAATTTTTACCAAAGAAGACGAATTTTATATAAAATTCTGGAATTTTAAATTAAACAGATAAAATTTCAACCAAAAATGGAATAGTTACATTTTCAATTCAAAAAAATATTGTTCAAACAAAAAAAAAAGATTTATTTTTGAAACAAATTTAATTCAACCTTTAACTACTTACTTTTATTTTTAACAAAAAACTTGAAATCATTACTAAAATGATCAATATTTAATTGCAATAGTTGAAATGTTAAGCAAAAATGAATTTGCAAAGAAGACGATTAATTTTCAAACAAGAAGATTAATTTCTACCACGAAATATGAGTTTTCAGAGAAATATATGAATTTTCAATCAAATAGTTGGATTTTCATCTAAAAAAGACCAATTTTCAACCAATATAATGAATTTCCATCTGAAAATGGAATAGTTAATTTTTAAACAAAGAAGATACATTTTCAATCGAAATAATTAATCTTTAACAAGAATCGTTGAGTTTTGAATGAAAAAGATGTATTTTGAAGCAAGACGATTAATCTTTACCAAAGAAGACGAATTTTACAGAAAATATTTGAATTTTAAATTTAACAGATACATTGTCAATAAACAATTTAATAGTTGAACTTTCAGTCAAAAATTGATGTTTAACCAAAAAGATGAATTTTCAACTAATAGGATGTAATTTTTAATTGGATTAGATGCATTTTTCGGTAAAAAAGAATTAATTTGCTACAAAAACGAAACTTTTTTTCAAAAAAAATAGTTATATATTCAAAATAAGTAATGATTTTTTAACTAAAATAATGAATCTTCAACTGGAAAAGTTGAATTTGAAACTAAAATAATTAAATTTCCAACAAAAATATTCATTTTCAGCCCAGAAGATTAATTATTTAATAGTTACATTTCAAGTAAAAAAAAAACAATTTTCTAGAAAAAAAAACAAGTTTTCAACAAAAATAGCTCATTTTTCAACCAAGAAAAATGAGTTTTCAATTAAAATGATTAATCCTAACAACAACAAATTAATTTTTAACAAAAGAGTAACTGTCAATCAAGTAATTAAATCGTCATCCAAACGAGATGAATTAGGAATTTTAAATGTACAAGTTGATGTTTAAACCAAAGAAGATTACAATTTTTAATAAGAAATAATTAATAATTTTACAAATTTTCAGAAGAAATATCTGTTTAAGTTCGATTTCAACAGTTTTTAAAATAATTAATTGAATTGAAACCTTTTTGATTTATGATTTGTACCGTAAGTATTAAAAACGGTACAATAACTTCTTTGAGAAAACGATTCGAATTTCGTTAAAAGCTTAAGAATTTTCAGGATTGTTACTGTTTCAATTCGAAAGTCTTATTCATTAAAAAAAATGTAAAGGTGCGATTGAAACTTTATAAACCATTTTTAAATTAAAAATAACTTATCAATGATATATTTTTAATTTATGGCTTTTATTAAATTAAAAATATTGTTTTAGTCTCAATTTCAACCCATTTAATTAAAAAATTTTAATTCAGAAAAACAATAATTAATTAATATTTATGAAAATTTGACTGTTAATTCAATACGAGTAAATTAAAGCCAAATATTTAAAAGTAAACAATTTGAAACTTAATTGTTTGACATCGAAAGCTTTCAATTGTGAAAATTTCGAAAAGCTTTTTAACTTGTAACATTACCATTTTTATTGTTCTAGAAAAAAATTGAGTAATTTTCAGAGATATTTAGAAGTTTTGAAAGGATTCAAAATTAATTTAAAACTTAATATGTCAAGTAATTTAAACGAAATTTTTTTCAGAATTTCTAAACATATTTTAAAATGAATAACATCTTTCCTACATTTTTTAGACAATCCTGCAAGTAAAAAAAATTGTTAAAATCTTCCAGGTTCTTTTCTAACAATTCTAGAAATCTCTTAAAATCTTTTTCAAAATCATAAATCATTGTCAATTTTCCTATTAATATCAATAAAATGTTTTTATTCTTTTGGAGAATATCTCTTAAAATTACTCAAATTTTATATAAAAATAATAAGTTTTCAATTGTTATTTATGAATCCAAATTTGAAGGAAATTTTTTTTAATTCGCAGAATTTTCTAGAAGTTGTAGAAGAAATTTAATTAATTTTAAAATATGCGTAGAAGTTCTGAAAAGTTTCAGAAATTATTTTAAATTCGAAAAAATTTGAAATAACTTCTAGATTTCTCTATATTTTAGAATAAAATGTTAAGGATTTTTAAGGTTGCTTAAACTATTTAAAATGAAAATAATTTAACTTCTAATTTAAGAACATTTAAGTTAAAAATTTTTCATTTTTTAATGCTTCTAGCCTAAAATAACAATATAATTTTGAATTTTTTAAAAGTTTATTAATTGATTCTTAAATTTAAATTATTGAAAATGTGTACATGGATTTATATTTTTCGAACTTAATCTAAATTTTTGAACTCTATAATTTATGAATGTTCAAAATTCTGAATTTTGCAGTTTATCTGCATTTCATTTAAAACTGTTCAATTGAAAAGCGTCAGTACCCTCCATTTTATACGTGTAAGTTATTAAGCATTTGAATACAAAATTTTTTTATTGAAAAACTTTTAAATTTCAATTTTAAATGTTTAAAATTCAATAGCTCCACTTTGTATGCTTTATTTGTAGTTTATTTTTCAAGTGGAACAATGTTTAGCTTTAGCGTTCGGTTTTTTAAATTTTATTGACCGGAAAAAATGTTTGCGAAGCGGGAAAAACCCGGGAAATGACCGGGAATTTTTTTCTTTGGTTAAAACGGTCATTCTCAATTTTTAACCAAAAACAGAATAGTTCAATTTTCAATTCAAAAAATTTATTTAAAATAAAAAACGAAGCTGGTTAAACATAAGGTTTAGCGTTTTATTACAAGTTAAAAGCCGTAATACCGATTGTGCTGCATACTTAAAAGTTAGACTGTGTTTGACCTCTCCAACTCCAGGCATCGTATGAAATCATGAAACTTCCTCTCTCCTTTTTTTGTACATACGCCAAGGAATGTCTTGGCAATACATTTGAAAATAAAAAATTTAATTACTTTAACTTCTATTTAGACACGTCCGTAGCCCCCCCCCCTCGCAAGATTACGTAATTTTTTACGAATAAATTTTTCTCATAAATTTATTTAGGAGGTACACAAAAATTACCTAAGACGATTGAGTTGAATTGAATGAGAAAAGAGAATTTTTAACAAAATAGTAGTCATCAAGAAAACAGATTCAAAATGTGGAATTTTCAACGAAAAAGATTAATTTTCAACCAATACAGGCGAATTCTCAACAAAATAAAATTTCAACCAAATGGTTGAACTTTGTAACGAAAAAAAAACTTAAAAAAAAAAAGTTACAATGTTATTACCAAAATTTATTTTTATAAAAAAACGAATTTTTTATAAAAAAGGTTGAACTTTCCACTAACTCGCTGAATTTTTCAATCAGAGATGAGTTCTTTTTACAAAACAGTTCAGTGTTTATCCAAAAAATATAATTTATCATCAAAAAAGTTAATTTTTAATCATAGAGTTAAGTTTTCGAAAAATTGGTTAATTTGCGGTAAAAAATTAATTGTTAACAAAAAAAAAATAATTTTCAACTAAGTAGTTGAATTTTCAAAGGTTTAATTTTGAACCACACAGTTGCATAGTCAGCAACAAAAAATGATTTTCTAACACAGAAATACGAATTTTTAAGAAAATGCATTTCCAACTAAATATTTGAATTTTCAACTAAAAAAAAAAAATAAACTTCCTACCAAAAATGGAACATTTAAATTTTCAACAAAAAGTTACTTTTCAACTCTGAAAGGTTTTTCAGTCAATAAAGAAAAAAATTTTATTCAAAATTTTGCATTTTCAAAAAAAAAAGAGCTTTTTATAAAACAGTTCAAGTTTCAAGTAAATCGTTCAATTTTAATCAAATAGATTAATTTTCAACCAAAAAAGACGAATTCTCGACAAAATAATATTTCAACCAAATATTTTAACTTTTTAACTACAAAAATAAAAAAATTAAAGAAAATTGTAATAGTTACAATATTACTACAAAAAATTATTTTTAATAAAAAAAACGGAATTTTTTACACAACAGTTCAATTTTCAATCAAATAATTGAACTTTCTACAAAACTACGAGTTTTTCTGCAAAAAAGTTAAATTTTCATCCCAAAAATATGATTTATCAACAAAAAAGTTATTTTTTAGTCATACAGTTGAATTTTCAACCAAATTGATTAGTTTGTAGCAAAAAATTAATTGTTAACAAAAAAAAAAGCATTCTCAACAATGTAGTTGAATTTTAAATGGTTTAATTTTCAGCCAACAGTTGCATATATGTACAGCAACAAAAAATTATTTTCTATAACAGAAAGACGAATTTTTGATAAAATACATCAATTTTCAACCAAATAGTTGAATTTTCAAATAAAAAAAAAAAACTTCCTACTAAAAATGTAATAATTAAATTTTCAACGAAGATGTTAAATTTTCAACTCAGAAACGTTTTTCAGTCCATAAAGAGAAACACCTGATTCAAAATGTTGCACTTTTCAAAATTAAAAAAAAAACGAGTTTTTTAGAAAACAGTCAAAGTTTCAAGTAAATCGTTGAATTTTCAACCAGAAATAATATTTTCAACCATAAAGGGCGATTTCTCAACAAAATAACTTTTCAACCAAATAGTTAAATTTTTAAAGTAAAAAAAATAATAAAATTTTTGTTACAAAAACTAAATTTTCAACAAAAAAGAAACGAATTTTCTACAAAAGAGTTGGATTTTCTACCAAATAGTTAAATTTTCCAGTCAGCAAAACGAGTTTTCTACAATACATTTTAACTTTCATCCCGAAATTAGGATTTATCAACAAAAAAGCTCCCTTTCAATGATACGATTGAATTTTCCACCAAATTGGTTAATTTTCAGTAAAAAAATTAATTTTTAGGAAAACGAAGTAATTTTCAGCAAAGTTTTTCAACCTAAACAGATCCATTAAAAAAACAGTTTCATCTTCAAACACACAGTTACATTTTTAACAAAACAAAAAAATGATTTTCTACAACAAAAAGACGAAGTTTTAACAAAATACCTCAATTTTCTAACCAAATAGTTGGATTTTGAACTAAAAAAGATGGATTGTTTTGCCAAAAATTAAATAATTAAATTTATACTTAAAAAATTAATTTTCAACTAAAAAGATAAATTTTCAACGAAAAATGTATAAGTTGATGTATCAGCCAAAACGACTTAAATTTTTAATTTAAAACATTTTATTTGAATAAATAAGACTCCTAATAAAAAATAACGTTTAATTTTCAACTAAATTGTTAAACTTTCAGTACAACATTTATTTTTAGCAACAAAATATTAGTATTTTCAACAAAGCAATTGAACTTTCAACTTAAGAAGATGAATTTTTTACAAAAAATGTAATAGTAAATATTTCAACAAAAAATTTGTTTAATAAATTTAAACAAGTTTTATTTTCAAGCAGGAAAAAAATTCATTTTCTACAACAAAAAGAACAGTTTTAAACAAATCACATAAATGATCAATCCAGTAGTTGAACTTTCAATAAAGAGATTAATTTTCTGACAAAATGGTAAATTTTTAACAAAATACGTAAATTTTGAACCAAAAATAGTTAAAGTTTCAGCTAAAAACTAAATTTTTAGTTAAAATAAATTATTTTCAACCAATAAAAAAGTATGTTAGTTGATATTTCAGCCAAAAAATATTTATATTTCAAATTTTGAACAGTTTGTTAAATAAAGGAATTATGCATTTTTAATCAATCAGTTTAGTGCTCAACTAAAACAAATTAGTTTTGAACCAAAACATTGCATTGTTAACCCAAAAGATTAAATTTCTACAAAAAAAAAAAAAATAATTTAAAAAAAGGACATTAAATCTCAACCAAATTAAATTTTGAACCAAGAGCATCAACTTGGTACAAAAAAGAAGAAATGTTGAACTAAATAGTTGGATTTTGAACTAAAATAGATAAATTTTTTACCAAAAATTGAATAGTAAAATTTTATGAAGAAATAATAAATTTTTAATGAAGCAATTAAATTTTCCACAAAAAAAATGTTTTAACAAAAATGATGAATTTTCAACTTAAAAAATTAATTTTTAACAAAGTAGTTCATCTTTCGACTGAGTATTTGAATTTTCGACCAAATTACTAAACTTTTTGTTTTAGTGATTCAGACATGTGAAAATAATTTAAATGAGAAATTATTTAGATCAACTGCCCCCCTCCCTCACCTAAAGGAACCAATTCAAAAGTGCGAGACGAGTAAAAGAGCAGATTTAAATGTCTTTAATTACCATCATTCTCAATTTTCCTTGCATGAAAATATCTCAAGTACTACTTGTAATTCTCGTAAAGTGTAAAGACCTTATCAGAACTCCAAGACGTGACTATAATAATGTTATCCCCTTCCACTCCATTATTTCCTGACTCTACAAAGTGTGGAAACATATATAAACTAAGCCTGCTGACTGAGCAAAGACAAGGAAAGGGAGATAATAAAAATAGACATTCGGATCTGTTAGAGGTGCTTCACCTAGGCTATATTTTGAGCTCAATGAACCATACATCATTATCACTCATTCTTATCTTCCAACCACAGCCGGAAGACGCAGCTGTCGAGCACATCGACCTGATTCGCGAGGCCAAGGAGTTGCCCAAATCTATCAAGATAGGAAACCGCCAGGGCACTTCGATCCCCAACAGCGTTGAGGATTCGGGAAATAACTCCGACTCCTCTGAGGAAAATGCTCCTTATGCGAAACTCGACGAAATAGACCTTCTCTCCAGTATTGGACGAGATATCGGGGTTGACCTTGAGAAATACGTCCAACCGGTACCGGACGTTGTAGCAATGGAGGCTGTTGATCTGCGAGCTCCCAGATCTCTTCCTCTCACTGGCATCGTCAAGGAAGGTATGAGAGAAGACACAAACAAGCTTCTGGATCGAGACCTTCCTGAAGCTTCTAGCGCTGATGCTAAAAAGAAAGAAAAAATGGCTAGGAATCAGGCCAGGAGGAGGCAACAGACTCACTCATCTCAGCGGCGTCCAGATAAACGCAGAGCTGGTGAGTTGACAAAAATATTTTATCAGTTTTAGAAAAAAAACTAGTCCGATCCTATCATCTCTTGCCCTCCTCTCACTTACCCTCACCAACTTCCTTTACTTCCCGCCCTTTCGATACATTTAATTTCCTACTCTTTCTTTCTTACTTTCCCTCCTCCAGGTTCCCAGACCTCACTTTACCCCTCTTATTACTTATCTGTAGTTTCCTACTCCACATGACCTACTCTCCTACTTTTTCTCCCTCCTCTACTACACGTTCTCCTTCTTCTCGACCCCTCCACTACTTTCCTTTACTTCCCATACTCAACATAGCTCTAGTACTTTTCTTCTTTCACGTCTCCTCCCCTCCTCTAGGTCCAATACTTATCCTCCCTTTCTTTACTTATCCGTCCAACTCTACAACTTCCCTTCACTTTTACTTTTCTCCCTCATCTACTTGCGTCATCTTACTTCTCTCACACTGCATACCCTCCCCTTGTTCCCCGACCCTACAATTCAACTTTTCTCCTTCATCTATTTTTGTTCTCCCTTTTCCCCCTCTACTTTCCCTAATTTCAAATACTTTTCTTTAATCCAATACTCTTTTTTCTCTCACTTTTCATATCCTTCCCTTCACGCACTACTTTTCCAGCCTTCCCTCACTTGCCCTTCCTCCCCTAAGACTTCTTCCCTACACTTCTACTTTTCACCCTCATCTACTTCCGTTCTGCTACTTATTGCACCCTCCCTTTCTTTTCCTTCGCTCTCCACACTTTTCATCGCTTCGGTACTTTCTTTTTCTTACTCTTCATCCCCTCCCCTCCCCTCCCCTCACTACTTTTCCTCCCTCTCCTTACTTATCCATCCTCCCCTAGTCCTCATCCCCTACGCTCTTACTCTCCTACTCACCTACTTTTCTCCCTGCTCTATTTCCTTTCTCCCACTTTTTTCACCTCCTATACTTTCTCTCACTTCCCATACTTTTCCTCGTTTCAGTACATTCATTATCTGACTCCTCATCCCCTCCCCTTCACCCCCTACTTGTTCTTCCTCCTCTTACTTATCCATCCTCTCCTAGTCCTCCTCCCCTGCTTTTGTACTCTCCTACTTTTCTACCTCCTCACCTTCCATTCTCCCAATTTTTTGTCGCCTCTACTTTCTTTCACTCCTCATGCTCCGCACTACTCCCACAAATTTGTATCCCTCTCCTAGTAGTCCGAGATCCCACTGCATTTTTTCGAAGGTGAGAACTGATCGTGATAAAAGTTAGTGTAAATGAAAGCTGACACGTAGGCGATTAAGAAACTGCCCG
>NC_046658.1:133489228-133497300 GCF_010883055.1 Belonocnema kinseyi | reverse complement strand
AAAATGTGTGATTGCCACCCTCCACCTGCTCAAGAACCCCTGGCCGACAGGCCTAAAGGGCGTGATTGCAGGTAACTTTCAGGGTATGCTAAGGAACGCGATGAGACAAAAACTAAATAAAAGGTGAAAGCCTTCTGTACGACTGAGCCTCATTGGAAACTGTAAAAGGATCCATTACTCGAAATTCCCTCAGTAGGCGGCAAACACTTGTGAATGGATAGACCCTTTTGAACAATACCATCAGGCTGTGAGCATACAGTAGCAATGTTATTCAATGGGACTCGAGGCACGTTTGTAAATTTCATTCTGAAAGAAAAGTCGACATTTGGCCTCAGAATGCTTATTTTTAACTATTCAGTTAGAGTGTGATGATAATTGCTGATATTGAAGAAAATTAATCACCAAGTTTAATAATATTATCATATAAATTATAATTAAATTTTTAATCAAAACTTAAAGTTATTATGAGCTAAATTAAAATTATATAAATTTATTATATTAATGTTTTAATTGTGTTAATGATTTAATGTTGAAAAACTCATTAATTTTAGTTTAAAATTAAATAATATCGTATGCTTTTTTGTATTTGATTCAGAACCAATCTATTTAGATTATTCAGGGTGACCGCTGCACCGGGAAACCGGGAAATAAACAGGAGTTTTATGAGACCGGGAAAAACCGGGAAATGACAGTGAATTAATTTTATTACCGGGAATTTAACAAATTTATAGAAAAAAATCTGTACAACTGTGATTTCAATCGTTTTTTATTTAATTAGTTCAATATTTATATTTTTCAATTATGATATCATTCAGTTTAGAATGCGTATTTCGAAAATCTTTTACTTAAAAAATTTTTCATTTTGGATTTTAATTTTGAAGTGTATTGAAACTTTATAAACTATTTTCAATTTTTAAATAACTTCAAAATAATATATACATAATTAAAAGCTTTTATTAAATTTCACATATTATTTAAGTATAAAATACTCAATTTTCAAGTCATTCAATTTGGATTTTTTAATTAAGAAACATAAGAATTACTTGATATTTAAAAATATATATCTGTTTATTTAAAATCAATAATTATAGTTAAATATTAAAAACTATATTTTGAACGTTAGTATCTAAATTGTTCTATTTAAAAAAAATTAATTTGTAAGTCATATTGTTGAATTTCGATATATAAATAACAATTAAACACATATTTTTCTTAGAAAAAATGCAAGCAAGTTGACGAAACATTCAGAAATTTAACAAAATTCAAATTCAACTAAAAATTTGAAATTATTTAAAGTAATTTAAGCAAAGTACGTCTAATCAATTGAAACAAGTTTAAACGCGTACCTACAAAATCCTGCTATTGGTAACTAAATTGCGGTGTAAATAGCCGACGGCCTAATTTTAAAACAAAGTATAGATTTTGTCAGATTTCGTTCAAAAAAATTAGAAGCTTTTTAAGACTTTTGAAAGGCTTCAGAAGGATAAAACACATTTCCTATGAAAATTGAAAATATTTGTATATTGTTAAAAGTTAATTACAAGTGAATATTCAAAAAAAAATTATCATAAATGAATGGGGAAGATTTTAAGGAAATTTTTTTAATTTGGCAGAATAAAAAAAAAATAGGAAAAATTGGAATCATTTGAAAGGATGTTTAGAAGTTCTGGAAAAATTCAAAAATAATAAAAAATGTAAAACAATATGCAGATGTTTCAAGATTTTCAAGTATAATTTGGAAGCATTTTAAGGATTTTTAAACTATTTCAAATTAAAATAATTTAATTTTTAATTTAAGAAGTGTGCAGTTTATAAGAATGTGTAATTGTTCAATTTTTAATGTTTATAGCTTAGAATTTGTTTGTAATTATATAATTTTGACAATTTGTCAGTTCTTTGATTCTTCAATTTGGAGCATTAAAAATGATAACGTGGATTTATATTTTTGAAATTCAAGCTGAATTTTTGAATTCTATAATTTATAAAAGTTTAAAAAAATAGTATTTCTTAGTTTTTATTAATACAAATGGAAAAATTTTTAGCCTTAGAGTTTGATTTTTTAATTTTCATTTACCTTGAAAAATGTTTTCGAACCGGGAAAAAACCGAACATTTCTTTCTTGGTTAAAAACGGACCACAGTGGTAAACATTTATGACTCGATTGAAAGGAAATCTTAATCCATTTTCAAAAAAATTTAAATATAAAAAATATATAAATTCTTTTTTAATTTTTTGAGATCCTTCATATCCTCTAAAATCTCCGAAGTCTGTAGAAATCCCTTCACACAGCTGAATTTTCTAGAACTGAAAATTCAACAGTTTGAAATTAAATTTTCAACTATTTTTTTGAATTAAAAAAAAATCTGAAATCTTTCATATTCTTCTGGCTTCCTTAACGGCCTTTAAAATCGTATGAATCCGTAGAAATTTCTTGACGATGTTAAATTTTCAATTTTTTATTTAATTTTCAATATTGAAGAATGCAACTGTTGAAAATGTTTGAAAATTTAATTTTAAGCAGATGAATTTTGAATTTTCTTCCATTTTATTCAATTTTTGACAGTTAAAAATGAAAGTGTTGAAAATTTAAGAAAATTTGAAGTAAAATTTTCACCAGTTTTATATTTAAGAAAAATTGTAATTGAATTCTTAACAGTTGGATTTGCGACAATTCTTTGTAATCTTCTTGAATAAACTAAAATCTTTAAAAATAACTTAAAATCTTTCAAACTCTTTGATACTTTTTTAGATCGAACATATCTTCTGAAATCGTCGAAATCCATAGAATTCCCGTAACACAGTTGAATTTTCATCAGTTGAAAATTGAAAAAAAATATATATGTTTATCGAACTTTGAAAAAAATTATTTGAAATTTAAAAAAAAAAACTCAAATCTTTAAATCCTTAAAAAAATTTTGGCATAATATCGTTGAAATCTGTGAAAAATTCTGGAAAGAGTTGAATTTTCCATTTTCGTTCATTTTCGTTAATTTTCGACAGTTAAAAATATAACTGTTTGAAATTCAAAACGGAATGTTCAAAAGTTAAAAATGGAAGAAAACTGAAAATTAAATAAGCGAAAATTAAATTTTCATTAATTCTTAAGAGTCTTTGAAAATAACTTACAATATTTCAAATTCTGTTTAAGTTTGGTAAATTTGTTCATATCCCTTGAAAGCGTTGCAATTTATAGAAATTCTTTGACAAAGTTGAATTTTCAACAATTGAAAATTGAACTGTTGAAAAATAAAGAAAATTTAAAATCCAATTCTCAGCAGTTGAATTTATAGCAGTGAACATTTTAATTTTGTTTAATTTC
Organism: Belonocnema kinseyi; assembly: GCF_010883055.1. NCBI lineage: Eukaryota > Metazoa > Arthropoda > Insecta > Hymenoptera > Cynipidae > Belonocnema > Belonocnema kinseyi. The sequence goes on along the minus strand of NC_046658.1, from coordinate 133,493,981 downwards.
ATAACAGTTTAATCTTTAACAGTGGAAAATTTAAGACCATTAAAAAAGTAGCATAAAAATGGAAGGAAATTGAATTTTCAACAATTGAATTTTTAACAATTCTTTGAAATCTTTTAAAACAACCTAAACATTTTTAAATCCTTCGAATTTTTTTAGTTCTTTCGTATCTATTAGAATCCCTAATCTTCTCTATAAATAAGTTAAAATCCATAAAAAATGTAAATCTTTGGAAATCCTAAAAATCCATTAAAAAAAGTAGAAGTAATTTTACAATTTTTTTTTTAAATTCAAATTGAATCTACTTTCTTATAAACATTTTTTCTAACAAAAGCAAAACACAAGAAGTTCAGTTTCTGCTTAGTTTGTTGCATAAAAGAGGTCATAAGAGTTGTTTACTTTTTTTATTTCTGATTTAATTTTTTTTCTTCTCATTCCCTTTCAATTGATTCACAGTTTATTTTTACGCCGTGAGTTTGGCTCTTCTCTTCATACTTTTTAATAGACTCTCTATAGTCATAACTCACCTTCCTTTCTATTTCCTTCTGTTCATTTCTGCTTTATGTGTCTTTTGAGTAGGTCAGCCACAAGAACTTATTTTATAGTTTTAGTTTCCTCAAAATTAAAACCCTTTCTGTTTCCTGCTATTTTCTTATTCAATTTTTGTTTATAAAAAAATTTAATAACAAAAATTCGTATGCCTCCAGGTGGTTTCGACGTTTATAACATCGAAACAGCGATGCCGAAAATCGATTTGGATGCAATTGAAACACACTTGAGAGCTGCTCGAGAGGAAGAACGTCGGGTAAGTTAAAAATCCTCTTGAAAATCTCTGAATTCTCTTTTATCTGAATCGATTCAACTTAAACGCCTGCATTCCATACTGCTCCACTTCAAGTTTGGGCGGTGTACCGCACCACGTCACATTTAGGCGGTGAACATCGCCACATCAAATTTGGGGGGCGTACCATGCCAACTCGAATTTGGGCGCTGTACTGTACCACATCCCATTTGGGCGGTGCACTTCGCCACATCGAATTTGGGTGGCGTACTGTGCCACATCGCATTTGGGCGGTGTACTGTGCAACGTCGCATTCGGGCGGTGTACAGCGCCACATCAAATTTGGGCGGTGCACTTTTCCGCATAGCATTGGGTGGTGTATATCGTCACATCGCATTTTGGTGATATACGTCGCCACATTAAATTTAAGCTATGTATCCCGCCTAATCGCATTTGGGCGGTGTACATCGCCACAATGCGTTTGGGCGGTGTACAGCTCTCCGCCGCTTTTGGTGACTAAATAGCTTCAGTTCCCATGTTTATGCACATAACGTAAACGTGTACACCGCCTAATTGTGACGTAGCTCAGTACACCGTCAAAAAGCGATTTGGAGTGGGATGGAATGGAGGCGTTGATTTCTTCTGTCGCTCAACAATAAAGTGCAAAATAAAATCAATATAGCATGAATTGATTTCTAAGTCCTTCGGGTTAGTATTTGAACCAAAAAAAAAGAACACTCGAGATCCTATAGAACTCGTTCTGGTTTTGTTATTCCTAGAACTGCTGGCCCGCGCAGTTTCTCAGGGGACAGGGCGAAAGACTGTTACGTCTTGCTTTGGAAGGGCCGCATTGCGCGAGTACTCAGTCGAGTGTATTGCGCAATATTATGCATTCAGATTTAATACGGTTTAGGCGTCATCCAAGATCTTCTTGATTCCATTGTCCAGATCAACATACCTTATAGGGTCTGTGAAAGAAATTATTTTTCATTTTACCTCAAAACATATTTATATTTTTTCTTTTTGGGCATCTTTTGTGTATCCCCCCCCCCCTCTAATAAATAATTTTCACCTTAAAGGAAAAAAGAATTTTCGAGGAAATAATTACATTTTTAACCAAAAAGGTGAGTCGTCAACGAAAAAATGCATCTCGAATAAAATAGTTGAATTATCAGTCGATGAGATTTACTTTCAAATAAATTAATAAATCTGAAAAAAATGGGTTTTTAGCAAACTAGTTTAACTTTGAGCCAAGTTGTTTTGTCAACTAAAAAGATAATTTTTTTATCCATTATTATTTTTTTTTTTTTACAATAAAACGAATTTCCAATAAAATAGTGAAATTGTAAGTTGCCGAAACATTCTCATCGCTCACAACTTTTAGCGAGACTGGTGACGCATCTGATAAATTTCGCGCTCAATAATATATTTATCTCACACTTCGCGCTCGTTCTTGGTACTTCCCCCACATTTGTGCATACTCCTTTTAAAATTAAATGTCAGAGCATTGACGACTGTAATTTGGTGATTGTGAATGCTCTTTTGTTAAAGCTCATTCGGCTTTAAAGAACCCATTCTCATAACGTATCTAGAGCTTCGTGTTCGATTAAAGTTTGTGCAAAACGCGCACTTTTCTATATTACTTTCAACATTATTAATCTTTTTTCACAGCTACGCTAACAATGTTAATTTTTTTCAAAATCTTTTTTACGATTAAAACAAAAACTACTGGACAAATGAAAAAATAATTAATAACAAATTTGTAGATATTTTTTGGGTGAACAACTTTTGTTTGTTATTTTTCCGTGTTTTTTATATTTCCAATGTTATTTTTTACGATTAAAACAAAAAATACGGGTTCTATCAATAAATGATTAACAAATTAAATCTTTTTTTAGTCAACAATTTTTGTATATTTTTTTCTTATCTTGTATAGTTTTTCCGAACAATATAATTTTTTATTTTAAATGCCATTTCAAATTTATTAAAAACCATTTTCAGTGGATAAAACCAGAACCTTCTCTTCAATATCAAAATGTAAAGAAATTTAATTAAAAATCAAAAATTGTTGGCTTTCTCCAAAACTGACGAATTTTCAACAATATAGATGTATTTTTAACTAAATAGTTGGATTTTCACCAAGAAAGATAACCTTTTAACAAAGAAGAATAATTCTTCACGAAAAAATACGAATTTAAAACGAATTACATGAATTTTCAAATTAAAAAGATAAATTTTCAACCAAAAAATTTATTTTTAACCATAAAAAGATGAATTAAAAAATAAATTATGATATTTCAACCAATAAAGATTTCAATTTTATACCCAAATGCAACAAAAAACACATTTTTGACAAAATAGTCAAATTTTTAACCAGGCAGATGGGGGATTTAATTAAATGGATGCTTTTTGAACAACCCGATAGTTGGATTTTTTATCAAACTGTGGAATTTTCAACCTGAAAATATTAAATTTCAACAAAAATGTTCATTTTTAACCAAATATTTGAATGTTCAGCAAAATAGTTGAGTCCTCAACCAAAACTAATCAATTTTCAACTTGACACTTGCATTTTGAACAACAAACATTTAAAAAATTTATACCAAAAAAAAAACTAAATTTTTAACTAAAAAACGAATTTTCAACATAAATGATCCATTTGCAGTCAAAAAATTCTTTTCAGCGAAGAAACGACAAAAACGTTAAACAAATTCTTCATTTTTCAAACGCCTACTTTATACAAAATAATTAAATTCTCCACCAAAAATGTAAAAATAGACTTTCTAGACAAATGAAAGAAACTTTAACTAAAAATAGATGGATTTTCTTAATAGATTCTATTAATTAAATTTGGATTTGTGTGAAAAAACGTGAAAAGGGGCAAATGGAACTAGGGGGAAAGGGGAAAATTATTTAAAAAAATATAAATTTGGATAATTTATACATTAAACTATAATATTAAAAATATGTTATAAAGTTTATTTTTGTAAAGTAAAGTAAAGACGGTCTTTTACGTCTATTAGTTTTTTTCAAATTAATTACACAAGGTTCAAATTCATATCCACAGGCAATCAGCAAATGGATTCTAAACAATAAATGCCGTAATTGTTGAAAAAATGGTTTTAAAAAAACCGCATCGAGATATTTTATAGAGAAATGCAATGGTTTTGATAATTTTTAAATCCTACAATCATTTTGTTTATAACCATTGCAGAACTACAAAAAGTAATGTAATTGTTTAAAAAATTGTTTAAACAAAAAAAACCGCATCGACATTTTTGGTAGACGAATCTAGGGGTGTTTTTATAATTTTTAATACGACTATTAGTTGTGTTTGAAATTAATTACACAAGTTTTAAATCCATATCTGTAGCAAACTTCAAGGTCGTGGTCTTTTTGGGTCCTAATCGGGTACTTGCGAGCCCCTCAGGACCAAAAATTTTTGTAAGTGTCTAATTCAATATTTTCTGTCAGATAGAAAAATAATTTAATGTTTTCTATTTTTTATTATTGTTTTTAAGTTATCTAAAAAACTTCTTCAGCAAATAAAAATTGTTTAAAAAAATAGAAATTTGTTAAACAGAAGAAGTGTATCAAAATTATGTATTTATTCAACAAAAGCTGGCATAGGATACCAATTTGCAAACAAATAATAATGATTTGTTTAAATAATTACATAATCCTTTTAAAACAATTTACTACTTCAAACTATGACCGACTATTAAATTTCAATCAGGAAATGCGATTATTTTTTAGATATTATGAAAATAAATAATTGTTTACATAAGTTACATTTATTTACAGAATTTAAAATTATTTTAAAAGTCATGGGAGATATCCAAAGTGTCCATTATAACTTATTAGTGTGAAAAAAGACCAGAGAAATTGCTAAAAATTGACAAAAAAATGTAAAAATGTAGTTTTATGAGTTTTGGGTCATATTTGGAACGCGCGTGTGTGGGGGGGGGAAGGCGG
>NC_046658.1:133466814-133489128 GCF_010883055.1 Belonocnema kinseyi | reverse complement strand
GGGGGGGGGGTGTATTGCCCTCCTGAGTGAAAAAAATTTATTAATACATTTTTGGACCACCCGAGTGTCGAGCAATATTTCAGGTCCCGTATTGTGGTCGTCTACTGATAAGAAAGATCGACTTCTTTTCCCTAGTTCTTCCCATCCTCTCTTTTTTTTTTCTTTTTTCTCTCTCCTTTTCATTTAAAATTCACTAATAATAATAGAGACTGTTTTCTCTCTCTCTGGATTGGGGCGTATCACGGGCTTGGGAGTGGGCGGAAGTGTGGGTGCCCTCTTGTATACTGTTATAGCCTGACATATAATCCACGCGTGACATGCATATGAGGACAAGCCTAGAGCACATCATGACTGGATGTGAGTTCCACGAACAGATGTGTAGAAACTCCGCTGTGAACCACATTCTCTCTCGCTGCTCTCTCGTTAATTGTTTTGCGGTATGCGGATAATGTGGACAATGTGGACAATGCGGACGGACAAGAAATTTCGAGTTCACTTTTCACTTTCTGAAATCATTCCACTTCTATTCTATTACTTACTGCAAGTGACCGTATTTAAATTACGTAACAATTCAAGGGGAGAAGCGAGTTTTTTGGAAATTCACAAATGAAACAAATAACTCGCAGTAATTGTACAGAAAAGTATGAATTCAACTTTATGCACCAAAGTAATCTGGATGTGAAAAAGGAACTAAAAGAAAAAGTCAGGGAATTTTTTTGGTTTGGGGAAAGTCAAGGATTTAAAATTTTAAAAAAATCTTGTGAAAGTCAGGAAATTTCTATAACTTTAAGTAACTGTCAAGGAGAATAAATTACAAAATTTTCAATTTCTCTTTGAAATTAATTTTTTCTGTTTATAGAAGATTCTAGGTTTAAAATGTTACAAGTTTAAAATTCTGGTAGTTGAATATTATTGTTTGAAAATTCAGAATTTTGTTAAAAATCATCTTTTTTGTTGAAAATTCAACTATTTCGTAGAAAATTTACTTTTTGCTTAAAATTCTTATTTTGATTTTGAAAATTCGACTTTTTTTTAAATTAAACTATTTCGTAGAAAAACTACTTTTTGTTAAAAACTCATCTCTTTGTGTTGAAAAATCCATTTTTTTGCAGACGTCTTTTTTATTTAAAAATGCAAAAGTATTGTAGAGAAATTAAATATTTTGTTTAAAAATATTAGGTGAACCACTTGGTCAGGAAATAATTTTTTGTTGGAGATTGATGTTTTTAGTTTAAAATTCATTTCTTTACTTGAAAGTTTAACTTTTTGGTTGCGAATTTATTTTTTTATTGAAAATTCAACTGCCTGGTTTAAAGTTGAACTACTTTTTTTCAAATTTTTTGTTTAATAAAGTTTTATCCACTTTTTCCCTTTTGTCAAAAATGTTTCTTTTTCCCTCTATTTTCAAAAAACGTTTAGATCAAAATTCATCTTGTTTGGTTAAAAACCCTAAAATTGGGTTGCAAATTTATTTGTTTTATTGAAAACGCAACTATTTAATGAAAAATTTAACCATTTGGTTCAAAATTATCTGTTTTTCTGATTGAGGATTCATGTTTTTAACCGAAAAATATAACTAATACAAATTTTTTTAAAATTAAAATTCATTTTTTCTAATTAAAAAATTCAACTACTTTTATAAAAATGCATCTTTTTTAATACAAATGCAACTGTTTGGTTGGAAATTAATCCGTTTTGGTTAAAGATTTAACTATTTTGTTAAAAAATCGTATTTTATGGGTGAAAAATTAAGTACTTTGTTTAAACTGATTTTTTGGATTGAAAATTAATTACTTTTATAAAAATTTTACAATTTATTAGATAATTAGCTTTCTTGTTGAATAATCACATTTTCGAGTTTCGGGTAAATCGTCTTTTTGGTATCCATTTCAACAATTCGGTTGGAAATAAAATGTATTTCGTAAAAAATTGAACTATTATGTTAAAAATTTGTCTTTTTGGGTTGAAAATTAAACTATTTTTGTAAAAGACTCAATTAAACTTAGAAAAAACAACTTTTTTTCGAAAATTCATGTTTATGGTCAAAGATTTATCATTTCAGTTGAAAATTCCTCTTTTTTGGTAAAAAAAGTAACCGTCTTCGTTAAAAATTCAAATATTAAGTAAAAAATTCATGCATTTTCTTAAAAATAAAATGCTTTTAATTAAAAGATTAGGAATTTCATGTTTTAAATTTAAATTTAATCGACGCGAAGCCTCCAATCAATACCGATCCACATCGAGTTTGGGCGGTGTACAGTTCTCTTTCGCGTTTGGTCTCTGTATAAGCTATAAAGTGATTAAACGCGACAGTCCTGCGCTTAAACACAGAATGCGTCGTGGAGCGGTACACCGTCAAAATTTGTCGTAAAGCGGTACACCGCCTACATGCGTAGTGGAGCAGTACACCGTGTAAATGTCTCGCGCAGATGTACACTGCCTAATGCGTTGTGATAAGGTACACTACCTAAACGCGTCGTGGGGCGGTACACTGCCTAAATTCGTCGTGGAGCGGTATATCGCCTAAAACAAAACGTGGAGCGGTACTTCGCCTAAACGTGTCGTGGGGCGGTACACCGCCTAAAACGCAACGTGAAGCGGTACTCCGTATAAAACTCGACGTGGGGCGGTACACCGCCTAAACTCGTCCTAGAGTGGTACACCGCCTAAAATGCATCGTGGAGCGACACACCGCTTAAAATGCAACATGGAGTGGTACAATGCCTAAATTTGTCGTGGAACGGTACACCGCCTAAAACGTAACATGGAGCGGTACTCCGTCTAAAACGCGATGTGGAGCGCTACACCGCCTAAACGCGTGGTGGAGTGGTACACAGCCTAAATTTAACCGTGGAGTGGTACACCGCCTAAAACGCAATGTGGAACGGTATGGAATGGAGCCTTCGCACAAAAATAATTTAAGTTTCCATACGATAAACGCCTAGCATCTGAAGACTATAAATAAACCCAAAGTGGGGGCAGGTCGTTTAGTGTTTTTATTGGCTATATGTATATATGTGGATGACAAAATAGCAGTATTGTGGGAATTAGTGACACCATTTTTTTTCTTGAATCCGAGTTAAGTCAGATTGAATTCGTCGAATTGGAGTGTTTATCGTTATCATTAAACTAGTGATGCATCCGCTTCCATTGGAGCAGCATCACCGATTTATTGCCACGCGACCGAAGGAAATTGATTTAAAGGGTGGATATCATAGACAGGTAAGAATTTTTAGTAGAGCGATATTAATAAAAGGGGGTTTTCATTCAATAATTATACACCAGGAAATAAGAGGCCGCCCGTAAACCACGTAATCAATTTTCGCCCCCCCCCCCCCCCCCCCCCCCCCCTCTATCCCGAATGTAACAACTCTTGGCTGAACACGGACGGATTTCACGTTCAATCTGCGTTTTTCTACAAAAAAATATGGCTTTATTGTCATAGTTGAATTTAAAAAAAATAATAATATTTTTTACAAAATAATTGAATTTTACACCTACAAAGGTGAATTTTTTTAACCAAATGGTCGAATTTTTAAACAAAAAAGATTAAGATTCTACCTAAAATAGTATAATTTTTTACCAACAAAGATATATTTCAATTCAAAAAATCAGCTTTTAAGCAAAAATTAAAAAGTTAAATTTTTAGCTTAAAAATTAATTGTTAACTACAAAAAAGCAAGAATTCAACAAAATAATTAAATTTTTAAACAAGAAGATATATTTTTAAGGAAAATGACGAAGCCTCAAAAAAAATTTCAACTAAGGGGTTTAAAATTCAACCAAATAGTTGTTTTAACCAAAAATATGATCTTTTGACCCAGAAGATATAGCCCAACAAAATAATACAAATTTTCACAAAATAATTAAATTTGCAACAAGATATTTAAATTATCAATCTACAAAGGTGCATTTTTAACCAAAAAGGTTTAAATTCAAGAAAAAGACACTTGTATTTTCATTCCAAAAGGAGAAATTTTCAACAAAACAGTTGAATTGTCGAACAAAAAATATAAATAACAAAGAAGTTTAATTTTCAACTGAATAAATTACCTTATCACAAATTAGTGACATTTTTATCCTATAAAAATAATATTTCTAAAAAAATTATTATTTTCAACATAATAGTTCAATCCTCAATTAAAGAAAATATTATCAACCAAAAATGGAAACGTGCAATTTTCAACAACAACAAAATTAATTTTCCAGAAGTTGAATTCAACCAAAAACTTTAATTTTTCTATAAAATGCATGCATTTTCTACAAACGATCAATTTCTAACAAAAACAGAATGCTTGCATTTTTAGATAAAAAAATAATTTAAAGATAAATCGACGTTTTGAAAGAATTCAATTGATTTTCAACCCAAATGTTGAGTTTTAAAATAAAAAAAAAAGAATCACCCTCAAAAGAAACTAATTTTCAACCTGAAAATATTTTCAACTAAATAGTTTAATTTTATACCAAATTATTTAATGTTTTACCAAAAAGGTTTAATTTTCTACTAAAAAAGAAGAATTTTCTACCAAAAAGATGAATTTTGAATTACAAGAGATCAATTTTCGATTTCAAAAATCATTTTTTAACCAAAATCGAAATATTTACGTTTTCAGTTTAATTAATTAATTGTTCACTAAAAAAAAAACAAATTGTCAACCAAATAGATTAATTTTCAATCAAGGCAATGAAATTTTAAGTGAAATTATTAATCTTTCACAACAACAAATCAACAAGAGTTCAACACTCAACCAAATAGTTGCATTATTATCCAGAAATGAGATCTTATAAACCAAAAAAATAATTTTATATAAAAAATACATATTTTTATCAATATAATCAAATTCTCAACAAACAAAAATTGTTGACAAGATAATTGATTTTTTATGCAAATAGTTGAATTTCCAACATACAAAGGTGCACTTTCAAACAAACAAGGTTAAAACTCAACCAAAAACAGTTGTATTTTTTAACCAAATGAAATTTTTTCCACAAAACAGTTGAATTTTCAATAAAAAAAGATAACTAACAAAAATTTAAAATTTTTTAACGAAATAATTCATGTTAGGACCTAATAGTTGAATTTTTAACCTAAAAAAATGGTTTTACCAAAAAATGATTTTTTAACAAAATAGTTGAATCCTCAAGCAAATAAAGAATTTTCAACCAAAAATGGAAACAATAAACCAGAAACGACGAAATTTCAAGAAAATACATGAAGTTTCTACAAAATAGTTGAAATTTGAAATTACAAATGATTAATTTCCAAGAAAAAGTGGAATAATTGAATTTTCAGATAAAAATTAATTTTTAACAAAACAATCGAGATTTTTAAAAAACAATAATTTTCAACCAAGAAAAAATCAATTTTGAATTAAAAAAATTTTCAGCAAAAGCGTTCAATTTAAGCAAATAGTTGCATTTTTAACCAAAAATATGAATTTTTAACATAGAAAATTAATTTTTTACCAAAAAAGACATATTTCCAACAAAAGAATTGAGTTTTCAATTAAATATTAGAATTTAAAACCGTCCATTGGGCTTTTTTCCACTCGGAAGATTTTTTCCCGATGGTTTATTGTATAATAATCGGAGGGATCTTCTCACACGACAAAATGGGCGATTAAAAAATAAATCACCAGAAAATTGAGGAGCGTCTGATATGAATCGAAGTCTCAGCGAGAAATTAACTGAACTTTCTTTATTTGAGAATTTCATTGTTTTCATTCGGAAATGAATTATTAGTAAGTGGCAGATCTAGTTGATCGAATTTAAGAAAGTTTCAGTTTAGAGAATTCTATAGATTTCTAAAAAGTTGCGGTTATTTTAAGGAATTCCAAATATGCAGTTTTCTGATGCGAGTGCAGTGCGATATTCAGTGTTGGCACGTGGGCGACACAGTGGGACAAGTGGTAGAAAAAAGTACCCTTTCGATTAAAATAGTCATTTCGGAAGAAAGCCGACTTCCCTAAATGGATTTGACAACATAGTTACTATTGTTATTAAAAGAGTACTTTTATCTACCACTTGTCCAGCTGTATCGCCCACGCGTGCCAAGACTGACAAAAGTCAGAAATATTCAAAATGACATTTCTTGTGCAACAATTATTTGATCGTCAATTTAATTTTTGCACTGCACTCGCATCACAAATCTGATCATTTGGAGCTATTAAACGTATTACTATATTCACTCATTCTCGAAATCAAGTATTTGAAAATAAATTCCCGTAAAAGTAAATTCTTGAATATTTTGAGAATTTCGAAAAAAACTCGCATTTATACTTTTAACATTAAGGCTGTTAAAATACTCGGATCTTAACCACATTCATAACACGTCTACAAAAATGCATTGCCTAATGTAATATTTTAACTAGTTATTCTAAAGGTTATTTTACTGGAGACAGCAAAGCGATTTTTTCGAACATTTTTTTTTTTTAATTGAAAATTGTGGATTAATTTTCGCCTTTAAATGCAACGCGCAAGCTAACACTTATGATAATATTTTATTATCGACAGCCTTCTAAAAAACTTTTTTTTAATCAAACTCTAATTCTTCAGAAAGGTTTTATAAATATCCACTTTTTTATTTATTATTATTTAATCACATATTATTTTAAATGCGGTACTTGCAGATTTTATGGGACTTGAAACTACACCGGTTAACTGCAGCCCGGTATACAGTGTTAGCTGGCGCGTTGCATTTTACAGGCGAAAAAAACGCTCATACATATTTCAATTATAAAGAAAATGCAGCAAGAACATTTTTAGAAAAAATCGCTATGCTGCTCCCAGTAAAATTGCCTTTAGATTATATGGTTAAGATATTAAATTAAACAATGCATTTTTGTAGACGTATTATGGCATGGCTAAAACCCAAGACATTTTAATGGCCTTAATTTCACTCGTACAGGGGCTTCATTTTGGTTCTGATTATAGCTTAAATAAAAAAATGTTTAAAAAATTAAAAAATGTATGTCGGGTCGCTTTGCATCCGAGAAGATGAAAGGTCAAGGTGAACCTCGTAACTCCTTACCCTGAAGGCACATCTGCTCACTGATCCATAAACGCCTAAGCTTTTTCTTTGCCTTCATGGACATTTCTTTCAGCACATGTTATGAAATGTGATTATATATGACATTTTTTTCGAAAGTTAAACTTTTTATCTAAGCAGAGCTTGTAACTTTTAAACATAAAAAGTTAACATAATTAATTAATAAATTCTACTGTTTTATAATCTCGCAAAAAGCACACACATTAGGGTGATCGAAAAGTTCGACTTTCCATTTTTGGTTATCGATCCCCAATGATTTTAGAAATAATACAATATTCCTAAATTAGGAGGAGGGTCTTGATTTTACATATTTTTTCAATTCGGTAAAAATTAATCCGTGCACCCGTAGGTTTTTTAAATTAACGCAGGGATTTTAATGAGAAAATCTCGGATTTAAACAGAAATGGAAAAAATTACTTGTTATTAACCTTTTATAAATTTAAGTATAGTTACTTCTTAAGCAAATTTCAAGGAATAATTTCCGTACATTAACTTTTAATTTTGATACTCCCAACCTCTTGTATTCTGCCGGAAAAAGGCAAAAAGCCCTAAAGAATGCAAAATAGCAGTTTTATGTCATATTCATGCTAAATATGGTGTCTTTTTAAATTCAACATTAAATAGTTTTATTTGAGAAATGACAAGTTTCCAAATATTTTTTAACTAATTACAAATTGATTTAACAATTATTATAATAATTATATTTTTTCCAGTAAATCGTGAAAGATGACTATTTTTGGGAAAGATGATATAGTTGATAAAAGTAAAAAAGTAATTTTTTTTAGCTTAATATATTTGGCAATTGTTTAGACAGTTTCTATTTGTTTATTTTTTCCACCGAATTGTGAAAATTTAGTATTTTCTGGAATTGATGACACAATAAAGAAATGTAATCAGCAATATTTTTTCGTTTAGGATATTAGAAAATTATTGAAACAAACTGAAAATTCAAATATTCATGGCTTTAATCCTACTGTTTCTATTTTGTTTAAAATTTTTTTTTATGCTAATTTTTTAACTGAAAATTCAAATATTCTATTTTTGGTGAAAAATTGACCGTTGCTAGTTTAAAATTCAACTATGAGGTTAAAAATAAATTTTTTGTTGAAATTTTAACTGTTTTGGAGAAAATCCAGCTTTATTTACAACAATCGTCTGGTTGAAATTTCAACGATTTATCTAATTTTGTTAATAATCTTTTTTCTTGGCTAGAAGATGATTTTTTAAACTGAAAATTCAAATATTCTATTTTTGGTAGAAAATTCATCGCCTTTAGATTTAAATTTAACTATATGGTTGAAAACTAATTTTTGTTGTTGAAAATTCATCTGTTTTGTACAAAATTCATATTTTTTGGTATTTAATTGGAATTTTATCATTCTCGGGTGAACATTCTTTTATTAATTCTACCATTTGGTTGAAGATTTATCAAATTCTCTTTATTTTGAAAGTTATTTTTTTATAACGGAAATTACAAATACACTGAAACCCTTCAATAGCCCTCCCTTCTATAGCCCTTTCGAGAATCGACGCCGCGTCGCAAGTAGGTGTAACAGAAGCTGCGCGGAGTGCGTTGGGTCTGTAGTTGTCACTCAGGCGAGCAATCAGGCGTGAACAAGCAAAAGAGGAGGGGGCTATAATAAGTTAGTTCCCACCCACCTTCAGCTCTAGAATCTGCGATATAGAAAAGTTTCACTGTATTCTATTTTTGGTTGAAAATTGATCGTTTTCAATTTAGAATTCAACTAAGTGGCTTGAATTAACTTTTTTGTTGAAAATTCATTTTTTTTTTATTCTTGGTTTTGGGTAATAAATATTTTCTTGTAATTTCATCATTTTTGGTAGAAAATGTTTTTCCCTTCATAAAAAAAATTAACTATTTAGTTGAAAATGGTCTTTCTTGTTTAAAATTCATGTCTTTAGCTTAACAATTCTACTGTTTTGTGAAAAATTAGCCTTTGTGGTTCAAAAATGCAACTTCTTTGTTGTAAGTTCTTCGTTTTGAGTTGAAAGTTCTATTATTTTTGTAGAAAACTAATCTATTTGTTGAAAATTGAACTATTCTGTTAAAAATTCGATTTATTGGTTAAAGATTTAACTATTTTGCTTAAAAATCGTTCTTTTTTTTTGAAAATTAATTTTTTTACTGAAAATTGAACTTATCCATTATTAGTTGAAAATTTATTATTTTTAGTTGCCAATTTCGAAATTTGGTTAAAAATTGATGTATTTTCGGTAAATTTAACTATTCCATTTTTGGTTCAAGATTGATAATTTTGAGTGTCAAATTCAACTATTGGGTTAAAAATGAAGTTTTTTTAATGGATTTTCAACTATCTTGTAGAAAATTCTTCTTTTGTCTTAAAAACTAAACTTTTTGTTGAAATTCAATCGTGTTCGTTGGATATTCAAGAATTTTTATAGAAGATTTAACAATTTGGTTGAAATTTTCTTCTCGTGTAAAAAATATCTGTTTCTTGTTGAAGATTCGAATCTTTCATCGAAAATTCATCTCTTTTGGTGGAAAATTCAGCTTTTTCTTTAAAAAATGCAAAGGTTTGATTAAAAATTAATCTGTTTTAATTGAGAATTCACATATTTTGTTAAAAATTCATCTTTTGCTATTGTACTTAACAGTTTTGTTAATAGTTATTAAAATCTTTTTTTATTTAAATATCAACTAATTGGTTGAAATACGAACTCGTTTTTTTAAATTCAACTCTTTTCTTGAAATTTTAATTATTTTATTAAAAATTCATCTATTTTTTTTTAAATTTGTCTATTTGGATAGAAAAATCTTTCTTGTGGAAAAATTTCAACAATTTAGTGGAAAACTAATATTTTTAGTTTAAAAATTCAACGGTTTTCTAAACTACTATGTTAAGAATTTAATTATTTTTTTGAAAATTTAGATTTTTTCTTAAAAAGTTATCTTAATTCAACATAATTAAAAATAACCTCAAGAATTTTGCTTAAAAATATAAAAAAACAACTAAACAACAGATCTTCTTGTCTGTTTTTAAAAAGAAATATTTTAATGAATAGCTAAGTATTCTTCCAGTGTAAATAACTATTCTCAGAAATTTGTTATAAATTATGTAAAACGTTTAGGAATTCATTTATTTGTGGCCTACTCTATCATACAGTTTCCTCTATTTTCATAAAAAAATTGTTGTCATTCTTTTGAAGATCTTAAAGTTGAAGTAACTTCTATTCCAAGTAGGCCATAAGTTAAGCAATCTTATGTGAAAAAATGTGGAAAAAAAGTATCAAAATAGTGCGTTCTCTTTCATACACCATATAAAGAAAAAAAAAAGTGAATCGAAAGGAGAGAGTGAGAGATTCACTTGATCGACCAACCGTATCGTTCTATCGGTAGTCGGATATTACCAGTAGGCTCATGAACAATTTTTTTCTCAAACGGAAATGAACATTTGCAATCTCAAAATAAAATCCTAATCTTTCCTCCAATGAAATTTAGAAATTTCTACCAGAAAAGATTAATTTTCAAATAAAAAACGCGAATTTTCAAGAAGAGTTGCATTTTCAACGAAGAACGATTTTTCAGTCTATTAAAAACAAAAAAATATTATTACAAATGTGAAATTTTAAAGACAAAAAGAAGATATTTCTACATAACAGTTAAGTTTTTGATATAGCAGTTCAATTTTCAATCATGTAGGTAAATTTCAAGTTTTTTAAACTCATTTTTAACAACAGAAAACAGAAAAAGAAAAAAGAATTTTTATCAATGTAGCTCAATTTTCAACCAAACATTTTTTTTTAGATGAATTGTGAAGAAAAAATGTAATATTTGATATTTCAAGCAAGAAAAGATTTTCATTTCAAATAAAAAACCGGCAAATTGAACCACATTTAATGATAAATTATTAACAAAAAATGGAATATTTTATTTAAAAAAAAACGCTATTTAAATCAAACGAATTTGCTTCAAAACAGTGTAATTTTCTAAAAAAGGCAGTTGAATTTTCCCATCAAAAAAATTATTTTTTCACTAAAAAAGACGAATTTTCAACTAACTATGTAAATTTTCAACTAAGTAGTTGAATTTTGAAAACAAAGAAGATAAATAATTATCATCCAAAAATGTAATAGTTAAATATAAATTTTAAAAAATTAAATTTTAATGTAAAAAACGAATTTTTTACAAAACAGTTAAATTTATACAAAATAGTTTAATTTTATACCAAACTGTTGCACTTTAAAAACAAAACGACAAGTTTTCTACAAAAAAGTTGAATTTTTTACATAACAGTTGAATTTTCAAACTATTAGGTAAATTTTCATGTGAAAAAATTAATTTTTAACCAGAAAACGCAACTTATATTGATCAATGTAGTTTAATTTTCAACTAAAAAGAGGAATTTTCTACTAAAATTATACATCGTTAAAAAAATTTTTTTTATCAATTTTTAGTTTTTAAATTTTAAATCAATTTTTTTATCAATTCACAGAAAAAGCGGAGGTAAACTTTCCATGGAGGAAAGTTTAACTCAGTTGGGAGTAATCAGCTGACGATTACAATTAAAATCTGCCAATAAGTTTAATTTTGAATGAAGCAGATTAATTTTCTACAAAAAAAGGAATATTCAACAAATGACCAATTTTTATTATAGAAAAGTTAATTTTCAATTAAAAAAAGAAGAATTTTCAGCAATATGGTTTAATTTTCTATCAAATTATTAAATTTTTTACCCAATTCTTGAATTTTAAAACAAACTGAGAATTTTCTACAAAAAGTTCAATTTTTGATCAGTTGAATTTCCGACCGAGCAAATAAGTGTTAACTTAAAAAAATTAATTTTTAACAAAATAAACTAATTTTTATCCTAATACTCAAATTTCAACCAACGAGTTAAATTTTCGACCAAAAAGATTCATTTCTAATAAAATACTCTAATCCTTAATTAAAACAGATTAAATTCCAACCAAAGAATTGCATTTATATTTTTAAAAATACGAATTTTCAACATACTGCATAATTTTTTAAACAAATAGTAAATATTTCAACCAAGAGGATTATTTTTCTATTAATAAAGACGAAAAATGTGAATTTTCAACAAGAAAGTTAATTTTCGACCGACACATTACATTTTTCAACTAAAAAGTTTCATTTTTAACTAAAGAAGATAAAATTTCTACAAAAAGATACATTTTCAAGTCAAAAGCACGAATGTTCAATAAAGCGAAAAAAAAATTTTTGTCAGCAAAATATTTTTAATCAAAGAGATGAATTCTTAATCTAAAATTTAATAGTAGACTCCTCAACCGAAAAAAATGAACTTTTAATTCAAAAAATAAAAAATAAAGGAGAAAAACTGTGAATCGGGCGATTAACAGAAGTTTTGATCATTTATAGACTAAACAATAATAGTTAAAATGAATATTGAAGTTAATTTATAATTGTCTTAAAATATTAGGTTAGAAAACTGGACATTTTTCTAAAAAAAATCCCTGCTGTAAGTAAAAAGATAGAGATCCTATATTTTTGAATAACTTTGAATCTTTATGATAGAAAGAGATAAAGGAAATGTATTCACATGTATTTACATCTATCTTTTTCAATACCTTTTTCTCTGTCATCCTATCCTTAATGTATTCATTTCAATTTTCGTCTATAGCTATATATCTAAATTCCC
Organism: Belonocnema kinseyi; assembly: GCF_010883055.1. NCBI lineage: Eukaryota > Metazoa > Arthropoda > Insecta > Hymenoptera > Cynipidae > Belonocnema > Belonocnema kinseyi. The sequence continues at coordinate 133,476,420 of NC_046658.1, read as the reverse complement.
GTTTATAATTTTCAATACCCTCTTCTCTATCTCATTCTATCTTTTTGTTTATCAATGTCTATCGTTCTCTATCTCTGTTAATCTAAATTCCCGTGTATTTTTTTCTTCTCTTCTCTATCTCATACTATATTAGATCGATCAACATCTATATTTTTCTATCTATGTTTCAATCTAAATTAACATCCATCTTTTTCAATACCTATTTATCTGTCTCGCTGTATCATATATGTATCGATTTTTCTCTATCTCTCATATCTAACTCATTCTCACCTTTATTTTTCTATCTCTCTTTTAATCTACATTCCGTCTATCTTTTTCTATGTCTTTCAATCTTCTCTTCTCTATCTTATCCAAACCTTTATATATTCCTTTCAATCTTTTTTATCTCTTTGTCAATCCAGTTTGACGACTATCTTTTTCAATCCTCTCTTTTCTGTCCCATCCTATCCTTCATCTGCCCACGTCTATATTTTTCAATCCTCTCTTGTCTATATCAGCCTATCCTTCATCTATCCACTTCAACCTCATCCTTTTGCCACTAGGTGGCGGACAGTAAACGTAACCAACAAATAAGATCAGTCTTCAAGCCTATAAGGAGAGGCCCAGCAAGCCGAATTTTGTGGGAAAGAAAGTTATTACTAACTACTTATATAAAGAGATAGAATTTGAGAAAATTGTACTCTTAGAAACCAAGAAGAGAAAATCAGACTGAAAAAAATGGTATATCTCAACCACCTGTAGAACATGTTATCTGCCCAAGAGTATGTTATAAATGATGGGTGCAGAGTAGGTATGCCTTCCTGAAAGTATGAAAAGTACAAACCAGTATGACTACTCTGACTTTCTTGATGGAGAAACTTAACATCTGCAATTTTCCAGAAATTAATAAATAGTAAAATTATGATGAAATTTATAATTTATCATTAAATCACAGTCTGTTTTTTAGTTTTGTTAATACGAAATATATTATTAATACAAAAATAAAATAATGATTCTTTTATTAATATTATTATGTGGATTTTACAAATTCTACATAATTTAAATGATCCGTTTTTAGCGTACTATATAATGTTTAAATGGTTTTTAATTTCACTTTTTAATTCACAAATTCGAATTCTAAGGAAAAAATCTATTTAAAAAAATTCATTTTAAAGTAAGGCATGCGAGCTGACTTTTTAAACTTCAAAAGTTTTAAATATTTTAAATATTACTTGTAATTGTTTACAGCTTTGTCCGCATAATATTTTTAAATTGTATGGAATTTAAAAATACTAAGATAAAATTCTTTACTTTTCAACCAAATTGTTTAATTTTGAAAACAAACGAAATTTCTACAAAAAGTTTAATTTTTAATCAAACCGATGAATTTTCAAGCAAGTTATTAAATGTTTGCTTAAAAAAGTAAATTCTTAACAAAAAAAAAGTAATTTTAATTTAATAGTAATTCAATAGACTTTAGGTCAAAGAGTTGAATTTTCATTTTAAAAAGGTTAGTTTTCAACAAAAAATTTAATGTGAGATATTTCTACCAAAAAAATTTATTTTAACTTAAAACCATCAGTTAAATTGCCCGAGAAAGGCGAATTTTCATTTAAAAAAACTTAACTAAAACAGATTAAATTTCAATAAAAAAGTTTGATTTTATTTTGAAAAATGGATTTTCTACAAAAAAAGACATATTTTCAAAGTAAAACATAAATTTTCACACAAATATTAAAAATTTTAACCTTAAGTCTTAGTTTTCTACCAATAAAGATAAATTTTTAACAAAACACATAAATTTTTAATTGAATATTTTCTTTATTAAAAAATATAAATTTTCAATCAAAAAATGTGAATCTTTAACAAAAAGGTAATTTTCAATTTATATATTTTAATTTTTAATTACGTAGTTGCATTTTTAACTATAAAAGATGAAATTTCCACAAAAAGAGATGAATTATCACAAATTCTTTTTCCGTAATAATTATATTTTTCGGTTGAAAATTAATTTCTTTGATGAAAAACTATTTTTTTAAATTAAAAATTAGTTTTTCTCATTAAAAATTTAACTAAACTTTTATTTAACATTATTTTTTTAAACACATTTAACTTTTTTGGTACAAAATTCATTTGTTTACATGAAAATTTATTTGTTTTCGTTCAAAAACTTATTTTTTCAACTGAGAATCAAACCATTTTATTCTCTGTTAAAAACTTATCTTTTTCAGTTTCAGTTTTCTTTATTGAAAATTAATTTTTCAATTAAAAATTTTGATACAATTTTATTTAAACTTCTTTTTTTATAGACATTTAGCCTTAATTTTTATAAAAAATTGAACTATTTCAATGAAATTTTTTGTCTCCTCAAACCTTATTTCTCTAACTAAAAATTAAACTATATAATTCTGTGTTTATAACATTTATCTTTTTTATTTGAAAAGTCATATATTTTGTTAAAAATATTTATTTTCTTAGTAGAAAATGAACCTTTTCGGTTGATAATTAATTTCTTTGAATAAAAATTAATTTTTTAAACTAAAAATCTCACTATATTATATTATTTGGATTTTTTTTATTGATTGAAAATGCATCATTTTATTTAAAAGATCATTTCTTTTATTAAAAATGTTACAATCTCGTCCTTTTTAAGTCGAAGATTCAATTACTTTGGTAAAAAAATACATATTTTTCAGCTGTAAATATTTTGGATATGATTTTTTTTATTCTTGACTAAGAACTCTGTCTTAGTTAAAAATTCAACTCCTTTATTAATACTTCGTATTTTTAACAGAAATACAAAATTACAATTGAAAAATTTACTTTTTGTATTGCTACAATAATAATTTTTATAATTTTTGTCCCTGTCTTCATTTACGACAAAATAATTCCAGTGAATTTTTTAAAACCTTGTCAAATTTGTTTAGAGTTTTTAAATGAAAAACTTAGGAATTATTATAAAAAAAAATTTTTTGTCATTTTTTTACACTGATGTCGATTTCAAAAATAAATGTATTTAAAAAAATAATTCTTGATTGAGAAATATTACTTGGTAGAAAATTCAACTCCTTTGTTGAACCTTCGTGTTTTTTGGTTTAAAATAACAGTTTTGTATTAAAAAAGAAAATATTCTTTTATTAAAACTCATTTCCTAATTATGTGTGTGAATTTGGCAACATTCCTTCCTTCGAGTTTTTCAAATTACCCAATCGGAATTGAGGAAAATCGACAGCATTTTTTTCGAGATTTTCGTGACACCTATTTTTTTAGAGAAAGAGTAGCAGAATTAAATTTTTTTTTTCTGAAGCAATCCAACTATATATATATCAAAAAAACTAACTTTTTGACAAAAATGCAGTTGTACAGTTTGGTCATCAGGACGGCCGAAATATGCCGGTACTTTCACTGAAGCCTAAGTAAGGAACTGTTGTTTTGCCTGCCTCTAGTTCAGTTCGTTCACCATCGCGTGCGGTTCTCGTCGTCTAAAACTCGGTTCTGTTTAATTTTTCTTTGATTTACAAAGTGCATAAATAGTTTCAATATTTATAACAAATTATGGGTAGTAGTGGGAAAAATAGGAGTCACTATAAAAAGGATTCGAGATTTATTAACGAACTGTACACTTTTACTTATGACAAAGATTTGGATCTTGTAAGTGAAGACATGTCAGAATTCTCAGCTGTGTTCGACTATCTACTTATCGAAGGAAATTAAAATTTAGTACCGCTATTTCGAACCTTTCTTAACTTGAGCAATGCAATTGTTAAAAAGTGTATTTTTTAAAGAAAATTTAAAAAAAATTGCGTATGTATTTTTCATAAACTCGATTCAAATTTAAAACTACATATTCAATATTTAAATTATCCTACAAAGTTTATGCAATTTTTATAGATTTTTGAAAACTAGAAAGTTTCAGCTCAAAAGCTTTTGTTAACAATTATCCGAGGACATTTACTCTCTACTAATTCCATTAAAAACTTTGACAAAAATGTGATAAATTTCTTAAAAATCTTTAAAATTATAAGAAGGGTTTCAATTAATTTTAATATTTTAGCAATAAATCAGACTAGTCGATAAACTATTTGAAATTTTCTATAAAGAATAATAAATTAAACATATCAGTACCCAAAATGTGTATATTTGTACGCATATAGAATTTCTTTTGATTTTAAGAATCAACATAATATTATTGTTAATAATATTTCAAATTAAAAACCTTACTTTTGATAAACAATTTTTAACTTACAAAAAATGTTTATTTTAACAATGTTCTTTGCAATGAAATTTTATCTTCCCATCGCTTTTTATCAATTCAAAAAAAAAACAGAGGTAAACTTTCCATAGAGGAAAGTTCAAATCGGATGGGAGTAATCAGCTGAAGATTACAATTTTTGTTAAAGAAACATTTTTTAACCAAATAACTTGTTTTGAAAATTTTTAGATTAGAAACAGTAAAGTTGCAGGGAATGTTTTCCCCTAAAAATAATCTATGATTGATTAAAATCTAACCATTTTATTAAAATTGGTAAGAAATGACAGTTAACAAACATTAAATTACAAAAATTATCGTTAAAATCTTTTTTTTTTATTTTTCTACTTTTTCTGTAAAAATAGTAGGGATTCTTTCATAAGAAATTGACTGATATTATTTTATTTTTTTAAATAATAAAAAACTTTTTTCCGAGCAAACATTTTTTTATTACAATAACTATCTTAATCTTTTCTATTCAAGAAACCTTTTCTTAAACATAATTTTGTTTACTTGACTCAAAATAAATTAAAACCAAAGAAAACTATTTTAAATCGAGAAAAATTGTTATTGTGACAAAAAACCTATTTCGTTGAAGCAAAGTAATTTCTTTAACTATAGAAACTTTTCTTTGACCTTGAGCCGATACATTTTTTTAATTCAAAGAAGATTTCCTTCAAAGAATATTTCTTCTTTTTGTTACTACTGTATATGTTTAATGTTAGTACAATGATCTGAACATTAGTATTTTTAGAAAACAATCTTAAAGTAAAAAATAGTTAAAGAAAAAAAAAGATTTCCAATTTTGAATACATTTTAAAGAAGATTTAATTTTTTGAAAAAATTTTGGTTATGTCAACATTTTTCATGATAAATTCAATTGCTTGCCCTTAATTCCCCTCACTCCCCCTACTTTTCCTATTTTTCATTCCATCATTTTCTTTCACCTTTCTTCATTCAATGAAAATTAAAGAAACATTTTCTTTGGAAAAAAATTTTCTCCTACTTTATTTCCCATCGGTTTCCCTCACATTCCCTACTTCCCCTTCTCTCGCTCCCACTTCCTTCCACTAATTACTCTTCAATGATTTATCCTCACTTTCGCATCCTCATTTCCTTCTTCCGAACGCCTATTTACCTTTGCTTCCCCTCACTTCTGCTACTTTCCCTCCTATCAGGTCCCTTCACTTCCTATACTTCCCCTCCTTTATTCTCACTTCCACTGCTTCCCATCCAAAAAATACTCCTTAATTCCCCTCACCCCCCTACTTCATCTTCTATAATTCCTCCTCACTTTCCCTCTCCTTATTTATCATCACTTCCTCTACTTTACTTCTCCTACTTCCCCACCGCTTATTTTTTCTACTTCCTATCCCATAATTCCACCTATCTTCCCCCCATATTTTCTTCTACTTACTCTCCATTATTTCCAATCACTTCTCCAAATTGCTCTCCCCTAATTTCACTTCACTTTCCCTATTTCCCCACCCCTGATTTCAGCCTTCTTCCAATATTTCATTTTTCATGACTTCCTCTCACTTCCCCTACAGCCACTCCCATATTATTTCATCAGTAAATTAAAAAAAATATTTACATTTGTGCGATAATATTTGACCTTATTGTCTCTTATCGGTAATCGATTATTATAAACAAAAATAATTACTAGCATTCAAAAATAAAATTGATACAATTAGAAAAAATTTTAAGTTCTAGTTAAGTTATTATTTTGTATCAATTACAAAAAATATTGTTCTTACCTTTCTTTTCTACTATTTTCAATGATAGATACAATAAAATAAAAAAATTTGTATTTATGTCAATTTTACATTTTAATTAAAAAATTGTATGAGACGTTTCGCGTATCGTTCTATACGATTTTTTTCTACTTTCGTTAAAATTTTCAGTTTCTATAAGATGAATTGAAAACTATACAAAACTCTAATTGACTTCGCAATGCTAATATATCGAAAGTTTCCATAGTTACTTAATTTAGATCTGTAATTGCTTACCTTTTTTATTTTAATGGTAGCGAATAGCTGTAAATTTGTGACGCACCTATACATTTATTTCTTTATCTTAGTTGCGATACACGCTTTAGGCAAAATACTTGCGTGCCAAATGGTTCTTTTTTTTTCTCTTGCCTGAGTCAGATTGATTATTATTGAGCAACCATTTATCGTAATTGCATTAATTTAACGTGTTCTGTGTTGTGCCAAATAAACTGTTTTTTATTTTCTCTCACGGATCTGCCTACGATACATTTTAAAAATTCGAGTTCAGATAGAGCCATTAAAGATAGCACAATCAGATGACTTCCGATGACCTGATTAATGCAGCAAACAGCGTGTCAAAATAAATTATAACAAACTATCACAAATATTGGAAGTACAGATTTACAATAATACTTCATCTGCTGAAAAGCTAATACTCCCTTTCCCCTAGAGACTTCCCCTCACTTCCTCACCTCTCGTTTTCTTTGACTCTCCCTTCTTCCCACGCCCTATTTACCATACTTTCCCCACTTCCCGTCCACAATTTTCCCTTACTTCCCCTACCTCTCTCCTCTCATTTAACCTCACTCCCCCTACCTCTCCTACTTCCTAATTTCTGCTCCATTTCCATATTTCTCACCTCTTCTCTTCTCCGTTTTTCCTTTCTCTCACTTCTCATACTTTACCTATTTCTTCATACTTTAGCTTTCTCTCCTCATTTCCCACCAACCCGTCCCCTCATTACTTCCACTTCTCCAATCAGTCCCCTGATTTCCCTACTTCGTCTCCCATAATTCCCCTTTACTTCCCTATCCCTTCCTCCTCTCATTAACCCTCATTCACCATACTTCCCCTACTTTTAACCACATAATTACTCTTCACATCCCCTATTTTACCTTCAATTTCCTCCCTTCACTTCTCCTACTTGTCCTCCTCTCATGTCGTCTTCTCCTCTACTAATTTCTTCTACTTCCCCTCCCATCATTTTCCCTACTCACCGTACTTCCTCTCCCATACTTTCCTTTTTTCCTCTCCTTATGTTTACCTTCACACCCCCTATTCCTCATACTTTCAACCCCTTAATTTCTCTTCACTTCCCCCATTTCACCTCGCTGCAACTCCCTTTCTCTCTCCTACTTCACCTCCACTCCTATCAGTTCACCTACTTCCTTTCCTACAATTCCTCTCATTTCTCTTCCCCTGATTTTCCATACTTTTCCTATTTCTGCTCAGTTCTTATACTTCCCCTCCCCTCATTTCTTCAAATTCTGATTCCAACAGCTTCTCTAATTTCCCTCCGTTTATTTCTCTTTTTTAATTCCCCTTAACTTCCCCACTCTTCATTTCCCATAATTGCAATCATTTCCCCACTTATTATCACTTCCCATAGTTATTACTTCCCATATTTCCCCTTTCCTCATTTACCCCTTTTCACTTTTGATCACTTCTCCTACTTTCCCTACCTTTGCTTCCCCTACTTTCTCTTTCCTATTTTAAATAATTCCTTCATAAATATTTTCTTCCTCTCCCCTATTTAAATAGTTAATTAAATAATAGTAACTTCCGGACTGATGTCGAGCACTAATGAGAATTCTGACTAACGATAGCACTTTTTGATGCACTCATTACTAAGGAAGACGAAAGGGTTGCTGAAGTAGTGGAAGCGGTTGCAGCGGGTCGTGAACTGCAATCTAGAAATTGTGATAAAGAAGACGTACTCAAGCGTTTCGACAGACTCGCCCGAGGAGATTGGAGCGATTCCTCTGAGGTGTGAGAATTATTTCCAGAGTGAGCTTAGAAATTATTCATTCAAATAATGAAACATTTTTTAAAAGCTGCTATTGAAATGTACTGAACAAAAAAAAAATAGTGCGCTCTGTAAAGGGAGTTTGAAATAAATCAAACGTACGATAATAATATAATAGTAAGAGGTCGTCCTTATTACGTAACTTTCAGCAATCTGATTTTTTATGAATACAACGTTTAGTGTGTTTTTTTTAGGACTTTTTTTATTTGAACATTGAACTCTTCCGTTGAAAATGCAATATACATTCAAGCCTCGTTTATTGCAACACTCGTTTATGGCAAACCTCGTTTATTGCAATCCAGGATACTCGCCTATCGCAACTTCCCTTAACTCCCACCACTGATCACATGTTCCGTATAACCAATGACAGCGGGGATTCAAGAATGTATTGTGAGACAACCTGTCGGATACGTGGATTAGTGGGGTTCCCTAATTTTAATTAAAAGAATTTATTCCCCTCTTTTCATGAAAAATTATCCTACTTCCCCTGTTTTGATAGTTAGCATTTGGGGCTTTGAAGTTTGTAAAAATATGATTTTTGTGTCTTTTGTGTTTTATTTTAGATGTTTATAAAATGGAATCGTACATGCCCAAATAAAAAGTCAAATAAAAGCTGGTAAAAACTCGGCATTTATTAAATTCATATGAGCGACAGAAAAATCAGAAAAACGAATTGCAAATTAACAAAAACTCAACAAAGTCTAATATTTTATTTTCTTCAGAGGAGAAATGACAGAGAAGAAATTCGAAGAAGGCTGGCCATGGGGCCAGAAGCAGATGATATTAGAATCGAGAGGGGCAGGAAACCTAGTCTTCATACTCGACTTCAAAGTGGTTTGTACATTTTTATTAATTATGTTAGGCAATTTTTAACAAAAAAAAAATTTTGCGAACTTTATCAACCAAATCCTTAACATAGTCAAAGCCAACATTTAGAGATATCTCAGTAATTTTAGAAAATTAAAAAGGAATTTTTGTTTCGAAGTATCTATTATAATCAGGGTGGTTACTTGACCGGGAAATTGAGGAGTTCTGGACAAGAAGGCGACAGGCGCTCGAGAACGAGTAAAAGTATTGCCCAGGCTGTGACGTCAGGTATCAAAAGTGAAATTCGAAATTTGAAAAAACCGAAAATATAGTTAGATAGCTCTTGAAAAATGAATCTGAGTCCCCATTTACAGTTTTCCTCTCGGGCTGCAAATTTTCCAGTAAATAAATAAAAACTGACTTTTTCTAAATTGAAAAAACAATGTTTTTTCACATTCAACTCGCCATAAGTAATTCGTTTATGAACTAATTAACAAATTTCTTTTTGAGTTTTATTCGTGACACTCTAGCGAAGGCTATAGTGTCCAAAAAGGGTCGAAAGTTAATTTCTGATGTTTTTCTTTTTAATCCGAATGAAAACCCACGTTTCTAGACTTTCACATTTAAAAAGTGAGCGAAGAAGTTTGAGCTCCGACAAACTTCAAGCGAACGAATTTTCCGCCAATGTATTGGCCAACTTTTTGTAAAATCTCAATTCGATTTGATTTTTAGTTCCATAATTACAGCGAGTTTATTACGAGCTCGCGACGCGA
>NC_046658.1:133455977-133466714 GCF_010883055.1 Belonocnema kinseyi | reverse complement strand
GTCGCGAGCTCGTAATAAACTCGCTGTAATTATGGAACTAAAAATCAAATCGAATTGAGATTTTCCAAAAAGTTGGCCAATACATTGGCGGAAAATTCGTTCACTAGAAGTTTGTCATAGCTCAAACTTCCTCGCTCACTTTTTAAATGTGAAAGTCTAAAAACATGGTTTTTCATTCGGATTGAAATAGAAAACATTAGAAATTAACTTTTGACACTTTTTGGACACTGTAGCCTCCGCTAGAGTGTCACGAATAAAACTCAAAAAGAATTTTATTAATTAGTTGATAAACGAATTACTTACGGCGAGTTGAATGTGAAAAAACATGGTTTTTTCAATTTAAAAAAAGTCAGTTTTTATTTATTTATTGTAAAATTTGCAGCCCGAGAGAAAAAATGTAAATGGAGACTCAGATTCATTTTTCAAGAGCTATCTAACTATATTTTTGGTTTTTCCAAATTTCGAATTTCATTTTTGATACCTGACGTCACAGCCTGGACAATACTTTTACTCGTTCTCGAGCGCCTGTCGCCTTCTGGTCCAGAACTCCTCAATTATTGGATATTGATTTGAAATATCGGGAATTTTCTTAAGATTGCAGTAAAACTCAAGTTTTCATTAATCTAATAATTTTGGTCGATTTGAAAAAGTGACTTTTACTTTATCTACAGTCGCGGGGAATATAAGTGTGTTTATTAAGTGTATTAGAATTAGTAGAAAATTAAAATTTTTTTCCTGAAAGTCTGCTGTTTTTTTTTATTAAGAATTAGATTTTTAACGGGAAATTTAACTATTATATTTTTTGCTGAAAATTGTTCTTTTATTGGAAAAAAATTAAACTATTTGTTTAACAATGTATGTACTTTGCGGAAAATTCGCCTTTCATTAAAAAATTAATCTTTATAATTAAAAATTCATCTTTTTGGTAGGTATAAAAGTTTAGTTGAAAATTAATTTCCCCAACTGAAAATTTAACTGTTAAATTTTTTTGTTGAAAATTGATGTTTTCTAGTTTAAAATTCCACAATTTGACTAAAAAATTGAGTTTTAAACTGAATATTCAATTATTTTGTTAAAAATTTACGTATTAGTTAAAAAATCAATTTTTTGGTGGAAAATAATCTTTTCCTTTGAAAGCTAATCTCCTTGTTTAAAAATTCTTTTTTTCTGCCTAAAAATGCAAGTATTCCAGTTAAGTTATGATCATTTTAGTAGAAAATTCATCTTTTAGATTTGAAATAAAGTTGCTTCATTTCTTTGGTGGAAAAATGAGATATTTGATTAAAAAATTGAAAAGGAATTTTTTGCCGAAAATTGAACTTTTTTGTTGAAAATTTGTCTCTTTTTTGTTTGAAAATTATTTGCTCTTTTATTCTGAAAATGTAACTATTGTTCCATTTAAAATTACTACAATTTAGTTAAAAATTCATCTCTTTGATTGAACCTACATTTTTATCAAAAATTTAATTATTCAGTTTTTGGTTGAAAAATTATTCATTTTTAGTTGAAAATTCGTCTTTTTTGGTTGTGCATTGATTTTTTGTAACTTAAAACCTAATAATTAAAGTTTTAATTGAATTTTTTTTGTAAAGATTAATTTTGTTTAGTTTATAATTAATTTTCTTAATCTAAAAATGTAACTATTCTATTTTTCAACTATTTAGTTAAATATTTTTCTTATTTAATTGATAATTCAAATGTTTCGTTAATAATTCATGCATTTGTTGAAAGATTCTATTTTTGGTTGAAAATTGATCTTTTTGGATAAAAATTTAAATATTTTGTTGAAATTTGTCTCTTTTTTTGTTTGAAAATTATTTTTTCTTTCAAACTCAAAATGTAACTATTATTCCAGTTGAATAATCAATAATTTTAGTTTAAAATTCATCTCTTTTGTTGAACATTCGTTTTTTGACTAAAACCTTAATTATTCCGTTTTTGTTGTTGTTTGAAAATTGATTCATTTTTAGTTTCATCAGTTAGGTCGATAATTAATTTTTTTAACTAAAAATGTAACTATTCTATTCTTCAACTATTTGGTTCAATATTTTTCTTCTTTTAATTTTATAATTTAAATATTTCGTTCAAAATTTATCCATTTGTTGAAAAATTCTGATTTTTAGTACAAAATTAAAATTTTTATTTTTAAATAATCTTATTGTTTAGAATTGATCTTTTTGGTTAAAAATTTAAGTAAACCAGTTAAACATTCGTCATCTTAGTTAAAATTTAATCGTTTTGGCTCAAAACTCAACTGTTCCAGCTAAAGATTTTTATTTTTATTTGAAAATTCATTTATTTTGCCATTTTTTTTTTAGTTGTGTTAAAGGGTGTTTAGAATGAACGTTATGAATTAAAATAAATTTTTTCGGCAAATATGAATCTTACTTTTAGTTAATCGGAAAAATTGAAAAATTTGACTAGGAAAACCCGGAAAATGACCGGGAATTTAAAATCATCCGCCGAATCGCCACCCTGATAATGTAAAGAATACTGCTGAAGTGGTTTTACGTACATTATTAATCCGAAAAGAAAATAAAAACTAGAAATTACTGCTAAGCATAATGAAAGATTGGCACCAAGTTTTTCGTAATTGATTATCCAATACCCCCAATACCCCCAATACTTATAATTTCTTTTCAGAATTTTATTTCCATTTTTAAATAGCCAACGGAAGTCAAATGTTCTTGAATAAAAATGAGATCCAATTGATCGTCTTCTTTTATATAATTAACTATTTTTAAATAATTAATATCTATTAGAAGACAGTAGTTTTCGTCTGTCCAATTACAGCACATCATTACTAAGTACACGGAGAGAAATTTCAAGAGATTAATTCTCGGAAGCGCGTGATTTTAGAGCTACAATTTTTACGTGATTTAAAGTCTCGGACTCTGTGATCTAAAAGCATAGAATTCGAGACCTGAGAACAAAGGGGCTCGGGCCAATCCCCAAAACTTCGAGACCTATGCTTTAAAAGCAAGGGTTCCGAGATCGTAGTTCTCGAGCCAAAGCGTAATAAAATCAAGAATTATAGTGCCGTAAATAACTTTCCCGAAATTTCTCTCCGTATACCTTATTGCAAGAGATTAATACACTGCACTAACCCATGACAAACCCGTTTACAAAAATTGTTTTTAAATTATCTTTGAGTCTAAATTTGATATTAATTGTACCCACTCAAATGAAATTTAGGGATGAATCTGCAAATATGCTTCATGAATGAAGCTTCTTCAGACACGGAATCACCGGGTTCAGAATGCGATTCCTTGCCCGTGCCTGTCTCATCCACAATGACTAAACATCAAATTCCTGCGAGACCACAAGTATTGAGTCTTCCATCTTTAAGACTTGATATTGGTGCCAATTCTTCTCCTATCGACGAAGCTGATTTTTTTGCTCGACAAGCTAGATTGCAAATGGAAGCCAGAGTGGCTCTATCGCAAGCTAAGGACATGGCACATATGCAGATGGAGGTCGAGAGGCAGAAGCTCAAACAGAGTCCCATCACGGAAATGGTTCGATCCAGTCTGGAGAAGGTATACGGATAATCAAACATAGCGCATTGATTCTCTTTTATTTTCATTTCACTTCATCAGATGATTGAGATTATCCTCGATTAGTAATTAGTCAAATGAGAGTTTATTCTTGGCTCACTTTCTCTTCTTATATCTTTAGAATCTCAACTCTGATCAGAATCTAGAAAATTGAATGGTAGCATTATACCTCAGACGTATATACATTAGAGTGGTCCAAAAATGCATTGGAACATTTTTTTCTCCAATTTTTATGAATTCCGGCTAGAAATTTGTTCGAATCCAGACAAAAATAAATCCATCTGAAAAAATATGCCCGCGACGCGGGCACATTGTCATTGGGCCCTTTGCGCCAAGTTTGAGCGCGCTTAGGGCGAGCGGGTACTCTCTAAATATAAATCAGTGAAAAATGCACTGATAGAAATAGTAGTTAGACATTTCATTCATTAATCAATGATTTCGGACTTATTCACTAATCAGTTCAGTAGCAAGAAGAATTCCTTAATAAAATAAATTTTTTATTTTTCGTTCTGTAAGTCTGCCGAATTAACTGCGGAAAAATATACTCTAACTCGTATATGAAATACCCGCGTGGAAATAACCCCATTTGGCCCCATTACAAGTCGGGCACAAATCGGGGGCTAGTAGGGACTTTTTGTTCACTTATTTCCGTGCGGGTAATCTTCAGACTCTGATCGGGGGCTAGTGGGGCTCTGGTCGGATTATTCTTATGTTTGAGTTTTTGGCGAGGTTTTATCAAAAGAGGTAATATATAAAAAAATTTTAATGATTTTTTTTTATTCTAAAACACTAAGAATATATTTAACAATAATTTTACACCGTTTTTTGGAGAAAAGCTTTATTAATGTTAGATTCATCTCAAATATACTTAATAAATCATTATTAAGTGAATAATTTTATTCGAAAATCAACTTTTTATAAAAACAACGATCAAAATCTTCAAAAACACGTAATCTTATTTTTTTGTAGTATTTTTGAGAAAATTGCGAATTTCTAGGAACATTTATAAATACCTTTGTATGGAATTTTAAGAAAATCCATATTGGAAAAGATACATATAATAGATGTAGGTGAAAAGTCTGCCGAAAGTCATAAGACTCTAAACTTGTGCAGATGTTTATTTTAACATTGATCTGAAAGGTTTGCCATATGTAAATAAGGTCTAATCCTTCATGTAGTTGAAATTGGAAAGAGAAAAAGTTTTTGATTAATCAGTGAAGAGCAGTATACTAGTAGTAAACTATTAAGCACGGTACAGTTCAGATTTCGCTACCACCTTCATTTGAGTCTTGCGGTTCTGGACTGGTAGCTTTAATGAAAATCCGTAAGGGCGCGACGTGCCGCCTCTCGCGCAACAGAAATGACGTGTCGAGTGTTTAAGACAGCAGTCGACACGTAACGAAGCATGATTACCTGGAGCAGAATCTACCGTGACCAACATGGCGGTTCCTTCAGAGTGAAGCTCTTCCATTGCTGCGTTCCAGTTAATTTTTTTTTTTAAATTAATATTCCACAAATTTTGGGAAATTTAATTATAGAAATTTATGCATTTTTAAGCGTAGGATATGTTCCCCATTAAATCTTGTGTAAATTCGAGCACTTTTAAATATTTAAAAAAAGGTGATGGAGATTTCCGTAAATAATAAGTGTTTTGACAAACTTTTAGGGAATGTTTCACAAATTTTGGGGAGTTTCGGTCATATTCCACATGGATGTATTATCATATGACCCCTACTAGTACCCGATTAGGCCCCGAATAGGATAAGCCGGGTCACCTGACTAGCCCCCGACTAATCTACCGTGACGCTACTCGTCGGGGGCTAGTCAGATGCCATGACTAGCCCCCGACTTTAAGTGGGGTCGAATGGGAACCAGACTAGTTCCCCATTTGAATTTCTGCACGAGTACTTACTTAACGGGTGTTTAAATGACAGTCCGATCTTGATATTAAAGTAATATGTGAGGTTGTTTGTCATTTAAAAGCATCGAAACTTTTCACATGGTAAAAAAAATTGAGCTGTGACAGGGATATTATTTCTTATTATAACTAAACATTTAGCTTAAAATGAACGATGGAATATAGAAAGATCCCTGGTTCAGCGAAAATAAATATCCTTGACCATTTTCTATATGCCAGGGATATCGTATAGTCAAACCCCTAATAAGTATAGCTATAATAGAGATATTGAGAATAGGTGTCTGAAGGAATTATCGGAAGAGCGCCGGTGCATTATGGGAGCAGCGAAATAAAATGGCGACGGTCTAATCGGGAGCAGTGACAGTTCAGATTTACTTTGGACAATTAAACGCTTTTTACCACTTAAAATGAGCGCGAATGTTAATATTAAACGGAGTTTATAATGCGGTAATAATAATTTACGTTTGTTTTGATTGTAGGCGATAACTATATTGAAATATCAAGAAACGCGATAAAAACAACAAACTTGACCTCCAAATGCATTATACGGATTTCAGGGAAATTCATTTTCGCGATACCAGACGAGAGATTGGCTTCTGTAAGTTAATATATTTCTATAACAACTACAATTTTTTTCTAATCTAAAGATAATAAAATTATATATAATCTGTCGAAAATAATAAACTTTCCAACTTAGCAATTGTGTCCAAATTACTAATTTACGAGAACAATTTACATAAAGTAACTAAATGTTTAACTCTTCTAACTAAACGTTTTACCTAATCTAAGCGGACACTTTCTTTGAGTTTAATATATTCTCGATTCACTCGTTCGCCTTAAAATTTTTTTTTCCGTGCACCTTTTTTAATATTTGATAATATTTATGGATTTTAAGTTTTTACTATGATTCTTTTATTGAATGTACTAAAATATTATTTTATTATGATTGCTAAATTGACATGGTGCAGTCTTGCCAACCCTCAAAAGTGGTTATTTTACTGAATCAATAAGTAACCTTTCACTGATTGTCAGTGACCCATTCCTAGCTATTTAAATGAGTGAAATTTCACTGATTCAGATGTAGAGAGTACGCTCTCGCGCTTCGCGCTCGTTTTTGTATGTTTAAAGCGTACACTTTAGATAAATTTTCTCAAATATCATAAATATTAACACTTAAATCGAAATTTATTATTTAAACTTCTGAGGAATTACAGCCATAAATTGAAACTGAAATTTTTTTAAATTTATTTTTAAAGAAAGTTCTCAAAGCACCTACGGCTTTGACGATTACATTCTCATTGTGAAACTCGCGCTTCGCGCTCGATAACTTGTGCCCAATTGAAAAACTTCATCAAGATAATTAGTAAGTCTTGTTCAAAGTAACTAAAAAAACGCTTTAAACTTATTGGTCTCTTAAGAACAAAAATTGCATGTTTTTGAAAATGATCCAACTTTTTGATTTTTTCTCTATTTAAGAAATTTCATGAGAATAGTTTTAAAATACACATATTTTATATTAAGTAGAAACTTGTATTGATATTTCTTAATGTAATAAAAAAAGTTTTTTTTTCCTTTTTTTGAAAATTTTCAAAATGTTAAAAAGCATATAATTTTTTTAATTTTTATCGAATTTAAAAATTCCATTCGCATAATTTGCAAGTCTATTTTCCTAATATATCAGAAAACTATTTTTTTTCTATTTTTCTGAACATTTTCAAAATTTTCAAAAGTATATAACTTTTCTCATTTTTATCAAAATTGAACATTTAATTTGGATACTTTACAAGTCTTCTACCCATCTGTAAGAAACTTTTTTAAAAAATTCGCAAATTTAAAAGGAACAAAATGTCAAATTTTGAAAATTCTTTAAATTTTGAAAATTTTTTAATGCATGAATTTTTGATCTAAAACTTTTTATTTTGACCAATTTCACTCAGTGTGCGCAATACTCGTTGACCAGTAGTATATTTCTTGTAAGAAAAAAATACGTTTTTGTAAATTTGATTCAAGATCCTCAATATTAGCTTAATCGGGTTGGAACTCAATATTTCTCTTCACAATTCGCCATAGAAGATGAATAAAATATCACTTTTTAAATATCACCCCCATAAGTATTTTTTATAGGTCCCAAATAATCCTCATAATTGGTAAAATGGATTTTGCGAGAATTTGACGATAATATAAACCATTTATTATTGTTTTTAGCAATTTTCTCATAAAATAAAGTTAGAAAGTCGCAGTTTTAAAAAATATTTTCCACTTTTTGTCTAATTTTCAATTAGAGGGAGGTAATAGTTCAATCATGTTAACAAGAATTATTGTTTAAACCATTTATTATTATTATTATTTGAAATGATATTCTCTCGGTATAATTCCAGAAAATTGCAGTTTAATATAAAAACCCACTTTTTGTCAAATTTTCAATTAAAAGGAGTTAAATAATTAAAGTCAAGAAAATTAACTGTTTAAACAATTTATTATTATTACTACTATTTATATTTTATTTGAATAATGCTCGAAAGATGCGGGTTTTTTCTGAAATTTCTGGCTCTTTTGTTCAATTTTCAATTTGAGTGAAGTGCTAATTAATTCAAGTTAACAAAAATAATTGCTTAAACAATTTGTTATCATTATTAATAATATTCTTTTTGCTAATGGTAGAATGTTGCGGTTTTTTTTTTCTGAAATATTCAACTCTATCTATTTTTCATTAGGAGTGACTTAGTAATTAATTATATTCAGGAAAAATAATTGTTTAAAAAAATTATTGTTTTTTATGACTATCTTCGTCTATATCAATGCCTAATAGTTGTGTTTTTTTCTCTGAAATTTATACATTTCTGTCCTTTTTCACTTAGAAAGCTAATAATTAATTAAAGTTAACAAAAATGTTGTTTAAAGAAAGTTTCTAGAAAGTGGCGGTTTTTAAACATTTTTAAATTTGCATAACTTTTTAATACTTTTTTTGACAATTCTTGAATTTCAAAAATTTGGGATTGCAAATTATTCAATTTTCAAGAATGATATTTTAATGGTAGGTAATTTACAATATTTTTTTGGAATAGTTCGATTTGGAAAATATTCAATGGAAAATTCTTCAATTTCAACGATTTGCGATTGGAAAATCTTCAATTTTGAAGATCAAAAGTCAAGAGTTTTTACTTCTGAAACTTCCAAATTGATGAAATTTTAAATATGAATCATTCATATGACAGCATTTTCAATTATAAAATATAAAACTCGCATAATTTTTAAATTCTAAATTATGAAAATTAAAAATTTTTAAATTCTAAATTATGAAAATTAAAAATTTTTAAATTTTAAATACATTTTCAAGATTTACAATTCGAAATCTTCAATCTTAACGATTCTCAGTTTAAACGTTTTCAATTTTAAAATATTTGCAACTGAAATTAAGTTCTGCAATTTATAAGATTTAAAATTGAAATTTATTAATTTTTAAGATTTATATTTTAGAAGTATGTCATTTGGAATGTTTTTAAAATATTTAATTCAGTCTTGAAGATTCACATTTGAGAATTCTTCAATTTTTAAGGCTTTCAATTGACGGCACTTTAATATTTAATGCGCATTATGAAAATTTTTTTGAAATAGTTTAATTTTAAATTGTTAAAACTAAAATTTATTTAATTTTCAAGATTTATATTTTAAAGGTATTAAACAGTTTAATTAATTAATGTTTAATTTTGAAGATTTATAATTTAAAATTCGTCAATTTTGAATATTTAAAATTCAAGACTCCTCATTATTAATATTATTAATAATATTATTGCTATAAATAATTCTTTTGTTTTTAATCTGATCTTTAAAGAAGCTTTAAAAAAATTGAACGTTTTCTTTTACCGAAATATGGATAAGAATGTTATAACTATTATTAAATTTTATGAATATTAATTTTTATTTATTAATTAAATGTTTATAAATTGCGAATATATTAAGTATCAGCACAACTCGAAATTATTGACTTAGGATGATAACATTTTCAACATACTTTAATTATAATCAGAGATTTTAACAAACGAACAAATTTATTACAAAATAAATTTTTTAAATGTCAAGTCTGAAACAAATGATATTTTTTTCACATAAATTTACATATCAAATGATAAATTAAACCAATTTTTAAGCTCCAATTGATTATGATGAGATCTTCTTAACAGGGGTAATTAGATCAGCAGAAAGAATTTTCTTCATTTGTTTTGAATACTTTCCATTATTTTGTTTCTACTGTAAACAACTGAAAATATTTTTAAAAAATATTGTTTTACTTATTACATTTTTCAACAATATAACTTCTGTACTTTAATGCCGTTATTAATCATAAAAAGTACAGACTTTCAATAATAATTTTGCATTTTACAATTTATAATAAATGCAGTTAAGGCGTTTTCTCGAATTTTTTCGGCCGTACATGACAAAAATTTGGCAATAATTATATTAAAAGATATTAATAATTTGAAAAAATTATTTCAGTAATCAGGTGTATCTTTTCTTCACACTTCCAACGATATAAAAAACTTTTTAAGATTATTTAAAAATTATGTAAGTTTGTATTTAATTATAATTAATTTTTAAAATCATTTTTTCCAAATTTAATAAGCTGGTGTTCTTTAAATATCGATTCTCTGTCAACTCTCGAAATATTTGTCGTAGCGATTTTCTCTAAATAACAGTATAAATTATTAGCAAAAATATTCTCTAAATAGATTGGAGTCCAACTTGGCGAAGAGAGACGAAGACTTTCTCGAATGTTACTAACGGAACTGAATGTTGCTCAACTTCAAGTTCTGGCAAACGATCTTCACGCGAGGATAGCTACGTTGAACGAGGCTTTGGTTGAAGGCTTACTCAGGAGGGATGACCTCCACATGGAGCAAGACTCAATGCTTGTCGATGTCGAGGACCTCACCCGATATCTGTGAGTTGTCCAGAAAATTTATTTTAAAGAAAAATTAGTCACAGTAGGCGCCACGCATCTCAAAAAAGGGTTTCGTAGCTACCAAAAGACGTTAATTAAATAGTTCTAGCCTCTTCCACTCATATTTTCCCTCTCCTGCTCTCCCTACTTCCCCTCTCTGCCTCTGCTTCTCCTCTCCACTTCTACTTCTCCTCTCCACCTCTACTTCGCCCCTCCACCTCTACTTCGCCCCTCCACCTCTACTTCGCCCCTCCGCCCCTACTTCCCCTCCTCTCACTTTACTATTTGCAACCGCTCCCTTCCCCAATTTTTTCCTCTCACAC
>NC_046658.1:133452539-133455877 GCF_010883055.1 Belonocnema kinseyi | reverse complement strand
GCCTTTCCCAGCTAACACTCCCCTCCCCCCACTTCCCTTTACTAGCCATCACTTTCCCTGCCGTACTCACCTGCTCTACACTACTATCCCTTCCTAGCCCTCACTTCCCCTAACTTTCTCTGCCTACGCTACTTGTTCTTCACAATTTTCCCTCACTTGCTATTCTTACCATCCCCTCATTTCCCCCTCATTTCTGAAATTTCTGTTTATGTTTCCACAAACTGATTTGGTCTCAAGGCCAGTGTGAAATTGTTCTTATTTAGGCGTTCTTGTATACTTTGTCGTTCAAAATATATTCATGGCTATATAAGAAAGCCGGAAAAACAGAAACCCAGGCGGAAAAATTATATATAGTTTATAACTTCCCATGCAATCAAGAATACTTCCTCTTCTAAAATTTTCGAATATTAAGAGTTCTAAAATTTTTTGTAATAAAATCTTTTAAAATTTTTCGTATTTAAAAAAAATGAAGTAAAAAATGAGAATAATACAAAATTCCTTCAATATTGCAAAAATATTTTATATTATTAATAAACTAGAAAAAAATTATCATTTAAGCAGCATGTGTTCATAAACATCCGCTTTTTCGTGTAAAACATAAATTAGTTCTAATTTTTCAAATAATAAATTAGAAACTCCTATGACAATTTTGTTTTTAGAAATATTTTATAATATTGTGAAAATATTCGACGGAAATTTGAAATATACGGATTGAAATTTTTAATTGTACTTTTTTTAATTTTCTAAGAAGTAAAATGTTATTATATATGATTTTAAGTTATATTTTTAAAATCTACAGAATTTTAAAGGATTTCGTTTAAAAAATTTTTAGAACCGTCAATACTCCGAAAATTTGTCATTATGTATTTTCAAATAGTTTGTTTTTGATATTGTGAAATAAAGAATTGCATTTGGAATGAAAAAATTAATTTTGTACCAAAAAAATGGTGGATTTTCACCAAATATATAAATTCTTAACCAAATATAAATTTTCTTCTAAATGGTTGAATCTTAGAACCCAAAGTACGAATTTTCCACAAAACAGTAAAATTTTCAACAAATCATTTGAATTTTTAACGAAATATTTAAATTTATATGTAAAAACAAAATAATTTTTAACAAAAAAAACAGACGAATTCTGAACTAAAAAAGCAAACGAATTTTCTACAGAATAGTTACATTTTCATTTAGAAAATTAATTTACTACCAAAAAAGATTAGATTTTAACGAAAAAGTTACAATTTTTACTACAAAAGGTGAAATTTCTACTGTAAGAGATATTTTAAACCAATAAGATTCAACAGAATAGTTGAATTTTTAAGAATAATAAATTAAGAAAAATAAATTTTAATAAATTTGCTGAATTTTCAACAAAGCAGTTACTTTTTCAACCAAGAAGTATGCATTCTTAAAAAAAATTGTTGAATTTTCAAGAAAATAATTTAATTTTAAACGAAAAAATAAAAATTTTATTAAAAAATACTATTTATACTATTTTTGTTACCTGTGGGGAATCAGAGGCCTGTACATTACCAGCATTTTAATTTTATAATACTTTGAACACAGAACCTTTTATAGTCTACCTTCTCAATAGATCTCAAATTTCATTAAAAATTCGTCTTATCACGTATAAAAATAATCTTTTGGTTTAAAGTTGATCTTTTTTAGTTGAAAATTCAACGTTTTCTTTAAGAGTTTTTCAATTTTATTAAAAATTCTTTTTTTTCGGTACAAAATTAATTTTTTTGATTTGAAAATTCATCTTTTTGGTTAAAAATTTAACAACTATTTTTCAAAATTCAATTATTTTCTTAAAAATTAGAAGAAGAAAAAATTGTCCTAAAAATCCAACCTTTTGGTTGAGAATTCTTTAATTTTGTTAAAAATTCGTTTCTTTTTCGGTAGAAAAATAATATTCTTGTTTAAAAATTCATCTTTTTGGTTTTCAAATTTAACAGCAAAGTTTTAACGTTGAACCAGTTTCTCAAACATGAATTTTTTGGTTGACCATTCAAAATTTTAATGAAAAATTCATCTTTTTGGTTGGAAATTAAACTGTTGTGTTGAAAATTCCTTTTTCTTTTGTTGAAAAATTACTATGATAATTAAAAATTTATCTATTCCATTTTCGGACGAAAATGGTTCTATTTTTTAGTAAAAGTAAACTTTTTGTTAAAATTGAACGATTTTGTTTTAAAATCTTTTTTTTTTAAATTAATCTAGTTTAGTTGAAAATTCAACTTTTGGGTTGAGAGTTCTCGTATTTTCGTGGAAATTCGTCTCTCTTGGTATTTAATTAACTTTTTTGATCAAAATTTCATATTTTTCATTTAATAATTCAACAGTGTTGTATAGAAAATTCGTCCTTATTTAATTGAAAATTAAAAAATTTAGTTTAAAAAATGAACTATTTGGTTGCATTTTTTTTGTATAATTAAATTTTTTTAATTAAAAGTTTAACTAGTCTATTTTTGGTTAAAACTTTATCTTCCTTAGTTTAAAAATTCAATAATACACGGATTAACTGTCGAATAAATTGTATTAGCTAACGGGGGAAGGGGTTAATGTCCCATAGAGGAATGCGGAGGAGTGGGGGTAGAGCCCTAGCTCGAATTAGGATTAACGGCATCATTGAGAGCGGCATTATTGGGAAGGTAGACTGTCTAAACGGAATAAAACAGTATTTCAGACACAAATTTAATATTATCAAATTTACTAATTTTTTCTTTTAACAAAAAAATCTCTTTTATGCTTTAAAAGAAGGGTTTTTTTAAAAAAATACTTGAATTTACAACCGAAAAAGATAAATTTTAAACCAATAGTGCCATAGTTCATATTTCAATAAAAAAGATGAAATTTATAGACAAAAAGAACTTTAAAACCACAGACGAATTATCAATAAATACCAATTTTTCACTCAAGAAAGAAATACAAGCATTTTTACCCAACAAAAGTTTAACTTCAAACCAAGAAAGTTATTTTTTTCCCAAAAAAAGGAGAATTTTCAGCTGAAAAAGATCAATCTTAAAAAAAAATGGAAAAATTATATTTTAAGTCAAAAAATGAACGGAGGTATTCAATCAAATCTTTCAACAACAAAAATTTAAATACTTAAGCAAAAAAGAATTTTGAACCCAAAAGTTGCATTTTCATATAAAAAAATGAAATCTACTAAAAGAAATGAATTTTTAAAGAAAAAAATTTTTTCTTTTAAATTGAATTTGCTCTATAAAAAGATTCCAGATCACTTTTCCTCATCAAAATATGAATTTTTAAACAGGAAATAAAATTCTATAAAAAATTGAGTTTTCATTCCAAAAAGACGAATTTCAACCCCC
>NC_046658.1:133419567-133452472 GCF_010883055.1 Belonocnema kinseyi | reverse complement strand
CCCCCCCCCCCCCCCAATGACTTTTTAACCAACTTGATGAATTGTCTACCAAATAGATGCATATTTATCCAAAAAATTCTCTTAAAACAGATTTATTTTTATTTTGCAAAAATACACATTTCGAAAAAATAGTTGAATTTTCATAAAAAAGTTCCAGGTGACTTTGCAGGATCAAAATATCAATTTTTTAACAAAGACTAATTTTCTACGACAAAAATTGAGTTTTTAACCGAAAATGACGATTTTTTTCTATTGAAAAGAATGAATTTTTAACAAAAAAGTTGAATTCTCGAACAAATAGTTGCATTTGTATCCAAGAAAAATGAAATTTTTTCAACAAAACAGCTGAATTTTCACCCAAAAAGTATGATTTTTAACCAAATTGTTGAATTTTTGACGAAAAAAATGCAGTTTTATTCAAGAAGCCTTTACAAAAAATAGTTCAAATATTCATCTAAAGAAGATGATTTTTATTGACTTATCAGCAACAAAATATGAATTTTAAACAAAAGGTTAATGTTCTTTGAAAAAAGTTGAATTTTTAACCCAAAAGAGACGAATGTTTAACAAAACAGTTGAACTTTCAACCAAAAAGGATGTATTTTACAGAAAATTGTTAAATTTTCAACCAAACAATAAAATTTAGAACTAAAAAGATAAGCTTCATGAGAATGTTTTTGCGAATTTGCAAAAATGACCTGCATGAATGAAATCCCCCTCCCCGCTACCGCAACAAATCGTAATTATATGTCTCGACCCCCCCCCCCTCCTTAAGTTGTTACGTGATTTAAGTATGGTCCCTCATCTCCCCTTACTTTTCGTCTCATCATTTCCCATAATTCCCCACTATCCCTTATTTCCCCTGACTCCTCATACTTTCCCTCCCCGGTACTACACTACTTTTCCTTTTTTCTTCTAATTTTTCTCTGTTCGTTTACCCTTCTTTGCCTCTCTTCACTTTTCTTACTTGCCTTCCCATCTCCCCTACTTTCCCTCTCCTAATTTCCCTACTTAACCTCTCTTCACTTGCTATCCTAGGAACAAAAATTACGAATGACGGACAGACGGACGGACACGTGACTTCCGCTCTGAGCTACGAAACCCTAAAAAGAGGTTGAAAAAGACCATTGTAATTTTGCCTTTTCACTTCTTATTGGACCTTTCACTTTTTCCTCGTGTTTGAAACTACCTTAGGCTTTGGACCTCTGAACCTTTCTCTGTCGACTAGTTGCAGGCCTCACAGTCCCTAAAGGATCCATCAAAGATAGGGCTTCTATCGATACTTTTTTCATGCTTTTGCCCTTTTTTACAAGAAGTAGTTAAAAATGATTTTGGAGCCTGTGTGATATTATATTATGTAAAATGCTGGACTTTTATATTTGTACCTCACTCCCCCTCTCTGATCACTTCATATATACTATCCTGTCCTACCTGATCCTATCATATCATCCCCTCCCCTTTCCAGAAAAATCGATTCCCACCATACCCTACTTTCACCTCCACTCTGCCTTCTTCCCCTTCTCCACATACCGTCTTATCCCCACAATCCTCATCCTAGGAAATAAGTCCAGCAGATGGACGGACTTTAGTCGCGAAATTGAAAATAGGGGACCTTAGAGACTATACCTTGAAAACTGAGGACTTTAGTTACCAAATATTGAGAATCAGGGGCATAAACCTCAAACGGTATACTGGTGCGAATTCGCACACGAAGTTTTTTCATTTTGTTAGCATTTACGCAAACACAGCTGCAGCGGATTATCCCCAAATATATTAAATATATATGTTAAATATGTGCGATATATGCTAGTTGTTTATTATATGTTCAATATATTACATATTTAATATTAACATTTCAAACAAACCAATTCGCACTAGTGTACCGTTTACGTATGCTGGGCTGGAGTGTACCGTTTGAGGGTTAAGGAAAACAATCTCGAAAGCAGGGGTCTTTAGGAACCAAATATTGAAAACAGGGGATTTTAGGACAAAAATCGTGAAATAGGAGGCTTTAATTACCAAAGTTTAAAAAACAGTGCGCTTTTGAGAAAATTTTGAAAATAGTGACCTTTAGAGACGAAATCTTAAAAATCGGGAACTTTAGGGAAAAATTTTAAAATAGAAGACTTTAGCCAAAAATCTTGAAAATACGGTAATTAAAGTCCCAAATATTGTTGATAGTGGATTTTCTGAAACAAATCCGAAAATAGGAGGCTTTAGTGACCAAATCTAAAAAACAGGGGATTTTGCCAAAAAAATGTTCGGAAGTCGGGGACTTGACGAAAAAATGTTGAGAATAGGAAACTTTTAAGGAAACCAATCTTGAATAAAAGGAGGCTTTAGTGATCAAAGTTTGAAAAGAGGGGACTTTAAAGAAAAATGGTGAAAATAGGGAACTTTACAGAAATAATTTTAATATAGGAGGACTTTAGTAACCAAATCTTGAAAATCGGGGGCTTTAGGAAAAATCTCGAAAATAGGAGAATTTTGGGACCAAATCTTGAAAATAGAAGACTTTAGTTACCAAATCTTGAAAATTACCAAATACCTAATTTTGAAACAAATGTTGAAAATAGGGGATTTCAGGTAACAATTGAAATAAGAGGTTTACCTTAAAAAATTTTGAAAATCAGGAGCTTATAGAAAAACTTAAAAGTAGTGATATTTAGGGACCAAATCTTGAAAATATGAGACTTTAGTTACCAAATTTGGAAAATAGTGGATTCAAACAAAAATGTTAAAAATAGGGAATGTCTGGAAAAAAATCTTGTGAACAGGAGACTTTATAAAACAAATCTTCAAAATAGAAGAATTAGTTACCAAATCTTGAAAATAGGGGCCCTTAGATAACAAAACATGAAAATAGGGGACTTTTTGAAAAAAATGTTTAAAATAGGGGATTTCAGAAAATAATTTAAATAGGATGTTCTACTTACCAAATCTTGAAAATCAGGGGCTGATAGAAAAAACTTAAAAGTAGTGATTTTTAGGAACTAAATCTTGAAAATTGAAGACTTTAGTTACCAAATCTTAAAGATAGTGGGTTTAAAAAAAAATGTTGAAAATAGGGAATTTTCGGCAACAAATTTCGTGAATGGGAGATATTAGGGATCAAATCTTGAAAATAAGAGACTTAGTTACCAAATCTTCCCCTCAGATAACAAAACTTGAAAATGGGGGATTTTTTGAAAAGAAATGTCGGAAAATAGAGGATTTCAGGAAAGAATTGAAATAGGAGGTTTTACTTACCAAATCCTCAAAAGTAGGGCCTTTCGAGACCAAATCTTGAAAAACAGAGGCTTATAGAAAAAAAACTTAAAAGTAGTGGTATGTAGGGACCAAATCTTGCCAATAGGAAGACTTTAATTACCAAATCTTGAAAACAGGTGACTTTTTGAAAAAAATGTTAATAATAGGGGATTTCAGGAAACAAATCTTTTAAATAGGAGACTTTAGTTACCAAATCTTGAAAATAGTGGATTTAAAGAAAAATGTTGAAAATAGGGAATTTTCGGAACAAATCTTGTGAATAGGAGACTTTAGGGATCAAATCTTAATTGAAATAGAAGGTTTTACCAACTGAATCTTGAAAATCAGGAGCTTATAGAAAAAATTTAAAAGTAGAGATATTTAGGGACCAGATCTTGTAAATAGGAGATTTTACTTACCAAATCTTGAAAATAGGTGACTTTGAAAAAAAAAACGTTAATAATAGGGATTTTCAGGAAACAAATCTTGTAAATAGGAGAGTTTAGGGATCAAATCTTGAAAATAGGGGACTTGGTTACCAAATCTGGCCATCAGATAACAAAACTTGAAAATAGGGGACTATTTGAAAAAATTTTGAAAATAGGGGATTTCAGGAAATAATTTAAAAATGAGGTTTTGCTTACCAAATCCTCAAAAGTAGGGCCTTAAGAGACCAAATCTTAAAAAAACAGGGGCCTATAAAAAAAAACTTAAAAGTAGTGGTATGTAGGGACCAAATCTTGCCAATAGGAAGACTTTAATTACCAAATCTTGAAAACAGGTGACTTTTTGAAAAAAATGTTAATAATAGGGGATTTCAGGAAAAAATCTTGTAAATAGGAGACTTTAGTTACCAAATCTTGAAAATAGTGAATTTAAAGAAAAATGTTGAAAATAAGGAATTTTCGGAACAAATCTTGTGAATAGGGACTTCAGGGATCAAATCTTGAAAATAGGGGTTCTCAGGAAAGAATTGAAATAAAAGGTTTTACCAACTGAATCTTGAAAATTAGGATCTTATAGAAAAAACTTAAAAGTAGAGATATTTAGGGACCAAATCTTGTAAATAGGAGATTTTACTTACCAAATCTTGAAAATAGGTGACTTTGAAAAAAAACGTTAATAATAGGGATTTTCAGGAAACAAATCTTGTAAATAGGAGACTTTGGTGAACAAATTTTGGCAATAGGGGCCTTATGAAAAAAAATTTTGGAAATAGGGGATTTCAGGAAATCAGTTTTGGAAATAAGGGACTTTAGTTATCAAATCTTGAAAATAGGGGCCTTCAGTGACCAAATCTTGAAAACAAGGGACTTTAGAGAAAAAATGAAGTAAAATAGGGGACTTTAGAGAAAAAAATCTTGAAATTAGGTTAATTTAGGGACCGAATATTGAAAATAGGGGATTTTAGGAAACAAGTATTGAAATAGGAGGCTTTTTGCCCAAAATTGAAAATAGGGGACTTCAGGAATCAAATATTAAAAATAGGGGACTTCAGGACACAAATCGTGTAAAATAGGGGGCCTTTAAAAATCAAATCTTGAAAATATGGTACTTTAGGGACCACAGCTGATTATAGGAGACAATAGAAGATATAGAATCGGACTGTGAGGCCCCTGTAGTTGTCTAAACACACGCTAGAAATTTATCGCACTCTCTCCCTGTCTCTCAGAAATAAGTAGACGGTTTCCGCAGAGGTGCCAAGCAGGAATCACTGAAGAAGAAGATGAAGGAGCCGATGAACCAATTCCGAAGTCAGCAAACTCATATTCGGTCTAAAGGTGGAATACAGCCGACTATTGTCAACCGCAGCCTGGTCGGTTTTGTCAGAAAATAATACTTCGCCACGAGACTTATCAGTCTCGTTGGGAAATAAAACATGGAAATGTAAAACCAAAAATCGAGAAGACGCGAAAACTCAGAAAAAAACGGTGAGTAAGAACCGTTGCGGGTAATGGGTGGAACGGGATAACCCACTTGAACGTTACCCCGTTTCACCCATTACCCACAACGTTTCTTGCACACTGTTTTTTTTTTCTTTACAAATTCGCCTAGAGTAGTTTTGTTATGCGGCACATTTTTAAAGAAAAAGTGTCGTCGAAATAAGAGCAAGTCTTTTGCAGTTTGCTTTTTTCCAAGATAAATGGAAAATCTTCGGCATATACTATTTGTATTTGAGCCGCTTCTTTCCTTACTCAAAAGACGATCGTTACCAAAGATCATCTTCTAAACTTATATTAACATGCGTACGCGAGATGAAAAGTTCTCCAAATATTTAAGTACACGGATAAAAAAGATTTTGCTAAATGGTAAAAAAAAACGTCTGGAACTTGGAAGTAGCTGAACAATTTTTCGTTGCTCCTCTACCGAAAAGTTTGCCCTTTATCAGTAAATTTTTTTCTCCGTGTGCTAACGAGGGCTTTAAGAATTTTTCCATTATTTCCACCAATTCTTACAGATTTAACTGTACTTGATCAAATTAGATGCAGCACGAGCATAATCGAATTCCTAATCACAGAGGGACCCTCATTTATCGCGGCTCTCCAGACCATGCATGTATTTATCGACTTTGGCATCGCCTTTAATCTAGAATAGTCGAATAAACATCTTCTTTGTTGTATATATCTTAAGAATTTACAAGTGTAATATAATAAAACTTAATCGCTTAATATTTGTTGGTCTCTTTTCTTCCTCCTCTTAGTTCGTTGCAAGACAAAATTGCTGTTTAAATTTATTTATTATAACTTTTATTATTGTAACAATTAACTGCCTGTTTACAGAATTAATGCCTGTTCAATACATTTTGAAGTTAATTATAAATCAACAAATAAAATTAAAAAAGTGATTTTCAGAGTAAGTATTGAAATTTGCCTACTTGAATTTTATATCACAGTTAATCCGGATATTATTGAATTTCTAAACTAAGAAAGATCAGTTTTCAAATGAAAATGGAAGAAACTTTTAATAATAAAAAAATTTTAAACATAAAAAAACGAATTTTCTACCATAGTTAAAAAAAAATTAAGTTATTGAAATTTCAAGAGAAAATCACGAATTTTCTTTACAAAACAGTTGAATTATTAAATAAAAAATATTAAATTTTGATTTAAAAAATCATTTTATACCAAAAAGACGAATTTTCAACAAAATACAAGAACTCTCAAACCAAAAGTTGAAGTTTCAACTAAATCAGATTAATTTTCAACACAAAAAATTAATGTTTAGCAAAATAGTTCAAGTTTAACAAAAAATTGAATTTTTACTAAAGAATAACCATTTTTGACCAAAAATGCAATAGGTAAATTTTCAATTACCAGAGTAATTTGCCAACAAAAATAAGGAATTAAAAAAAATAGTTCAATTTCCAGCCAAAGAGATGAATTTTTAAATAAAATTTTTAATCAACCAAAAAATGCATTTTTAAGAAAGTAGTTCAACTTTAATACCTAGTTGTTAAATTTTTAACCAAAAAGATGAATTCGTAAACAAAAAGATTAATTTTTTAGTCGAAAAAACGAGTTATTAACCAAATTTATGAATTCTTAAACAAAAAGTTGAATTTTCAATAAAATTCAAGAATTCTGAACAAAAAATTGAATTTTTAAGAAAGATTTTTTTTATCTTTTAAAAAAGTAGTTGATTTTTAAAATTAGTTGTTAAATTTTTAACCAAAAAGATGAATTTTTAACAAAAGTATTAGTTTTCTAACGAAAAAAAAAAAAAACACATTTTTAACAAAATTCATGAATTCTTAATTAAAATGATGAATTTTTAAGAAAGAAAAAAAAAACAATTTTTTATTTTGATTTTAAAAATTTTTTTAAGAATTCTCAACAGAAAAGTTGCATTTTTAAAAAAGTAAGAAAACCATTTTTTTAATTTTTAAGCAAGCAGTTCAACTTTAAAACCTGCTTGTTGAATTTTTGACTAAAAAGATGAAATTTCAAACAAAAAGATTAATTTTCTTGCCAAAAAAAAATTATTTTAACAAAATTCAAGAATTCTCAACCAAAAAGTTGAAAGTTTAAGAAAGAAAGATAACAACTTTTTAAAATTTTAAAGAAAGTAGTTGGACTTTAAATCTTTAACTAAAATAATAAAACAAAGAAAAATTGTTCAGTAAGGAGAGTCAGAAAAATAGAATAGTTCAATTTTCAGTATAAAAATTTAATTTCAGACCAAAAGAATGTAGTAATATAATAAAAAAATAATAATAAAATTATTAACTTTCAAAATTTAAATTTTGAAAAAAAACTAAGTTGGCTCTTGAAAAAATTCCCGGGCATTTCCCTTTTTTTCCATGAATTTGTTACAGACAAAATATGTAATCCGGCAATATATAGAATCTCAAGGCATTATATATAATGCTCGAAAGAGACCAGGTAAAGTGTGTAATAAATATTTTACATTTGAGAAATTTCTGCTTTTTTAAACTTTCATTATTTTGGCAATTTTTAAGATATGAAGACGAATTTTTTTATTGTTTAAAACAAAACGCATCAAAAAAATATTTGTTGAACGAAACTTTTAACAAATTTTTTCGATTTATTAAAAACAAATGCTTAAATTCAGTACTTTTTAAATATCAGCCCCAGAAGTCTGTTTTATAGCGTTCAAAAAATCCCATTAGTGAAAATGGGTTTGCGGGTTTTTGACGCTAATTATGATTTTCTTGCGGTTTTTCAAAATACAAATTGTGTAAATAAATAAAAGACTACCTTCTAATAATAATTAGATTTTCATATAAATTATTTAAATAATTAATAATTTTTCTAAAGGAATTTTCCCTTAGAATAGATTTCGGAAGTTCGCGGTTTTCCGA
Source organism: Belonocnema kinseyi (assembly GCF_010883055.1). NCBI lineage: Eukaryota > Metazoa > Arthropoda > Insecta > Hymenoptera > Cynipidae > Belonocnema > Belonocnema kinseyi. The sequence continues at coordinate 133,444,401 of NC_046658.1, read as the reverse complement.
ATTATTCAACTTATTTTCAACGTTTCAAATAAAGTGCGGTAATAATTAAACAAATTTGATAATTTCTAAAATTTTCAACTCAGAGTAAAAAAAATCGCAACTATCTCGGATAAATAAAGAATATAGTTATAAAAAATAATGACTTGTTTAAACAATTATTTTTGTTAAAATAGAATATTGTGATAAATAATAATAAATTGCTCAAACGATTATTTATTTTAAATTTAATTCATTATTGGTTCGCTCTAACTGAAAATTTTATAATAATTTGAAAAATTCGTAATTTAAATAAGTAATTTATGCAAACATCTAATTGTTAAAAGAAAGTAGAATTATAAACAAATGGTATTCAAAATAAAGCTAAATTATCATTATTACCGGCAAAAAATCGTAAAAATACATTTTTTATTAATAAGAATTTATTAGGAACTTTTAAAACAGACTTATGAAGCTAATATTTAAAAAAAAACAGTTTAGTTAAATTTGAATTTTGAATTTAATCACTGATACAAGAGATTTTTTTTATAAATCTGAAAGTCTTTAAAAACTTGCACTTCTGAAATTAAAATCAAAACTTATTTATTAAATAATAAATAATAATTTTTAAAAAATCACCAGTCACGAAGCTCTTAAAAATTTAATAAGCTTATATTTTTAAAAACGTCAAAATCATATAAAAATGGTAAAAGAAAAATTGTTAATACTATTCATGCTTTTTTACGGGAGAAGTATTTTTTTTAATGTTCCTACAAAACAAAGTTTTGAACCAAAATATGTGGTTATGCGTAAAAAAAACAAAGTTCAGTGTCAATAAATATGTCATTCCTGTATGTCTAGTTTGTTATAAATAGCGAGTAAAAGTTTTGTTGAATTCTAGAAGTGTTCGCCAATTTATTAGGCCCTTCTTTCATTGCATCATTATATTCAAAGTCCAGATTATATACTGAACGTATCTCGTGAAGGGCATTATATATAATGCCTAGGGATTATATATAATGCCTAGGAATTATATACAATGCCGAGGGATTATATAGGCTGCTTAGGCAATGTATATAAAGTATTCAACTACGTACTTTTCCTGAAATAGAAAATTATTCATCTTATTGGTTTAAAATTTATCGATTGCAGTTTTAGATTAATCGTTTTAGTGGTAAATTTACGACTTCGGTTGAAAATTGGTTGTTTTTTGTGTGAAAAATTAATTTTTTTAACTGAAAATTTAACAAAATTAAATTTTGGTTAAAAACTCCTGGTCTTTTTCGGTAGAAAATTAATCTTTTTGATTAAAAATTCAACTATTTACTTAAAAATTACTTTATACTGTTAGAAATGCAATATTTTCACTGGGAAAGTTAGGATTTCTGAGTGGCTTAAATTCAATTTAATAAGAATAATTATTCCATCATTTTAGTGCGAAATTTAACTTTTTTAATTGAAAATTCGTCTTCTTAGAAGAAATTAATCTTCCGGGTAGAAAATTAATCGTTTTGGTTTAAAATTTAATTATTCTAGTTAAACATTCATCATTTTCGTTGAAAATTTATTACTTTGGTTCAAAATTTCTTGTTTTAAATGAAAATTTAACAAATCAAATTTTGGTATCAAGCTGATCTTTTTGGTTCAAGATTCAAATATTATATTGAAAATTGATCTTTTTCAATTGAAAATTTAACATGCAATATTATTACTTCAAAAGTTAGGATTTTGAAGCGGTTTTAATTTAATTTAATAGAATATAGTACCTACATTTATTTCATGTAAGTATGCACCAAATTTGAAGTATAAGAAGACAAAATAAAATTTTTGTAAATGTAACTAATTTTTTTTACATTTTTTGTTGTTAAATATTTTTTTTTTTAACTGAAAATGTAACGATTCTACCTAATTATTCCATCATTTTAGTGAAAAAATTATCATTTTGGTTTAAAATTTAACTTTATCAGTTGCACAATTATAATTTTATTTGAGAATTGATATATAATGCCTAGAGATTATATAGAATGCCTAGGCAATATATATTATAAGTATTCAATTGCATACTGTTCCTGAAATAGCCAGGCATTATACATAAGTCCTAGGGATTATATATAATGCCTAGGAATTATATATAATGCCTAGAAATTATATATAATGCCAGGATTATATACTTTGCCTGTAACATATATAAACATTCCCTGACAATTCCAGGTTTTCCAGGTAGGGTATACATCCTGAAACCCATTAAATAATCAGTCACGTGACCAATTCTATAGGTTTAGGATATTGGAAAAGGCTTTGGATAAAAGCAAGTACAGTAATCTACATAATGATAAAATTTTTTACATATTATCTACAAAATAGTTTTAATCGTAATATTAATTATCAATATACAGATTGTAAATTACTAAACAATAATAAAATATGCTGTAACAAGATCTCCTTTCTCTCTTCACTCCGTTCAGCGTTGATTTTCTGCAGATCAATCTCCTTTTAAATTTTGATTGGAGATCAAAAGGGAAAAGGCACTGGGCAGTAAATGAGTGGTGTTTTTTTTTAAATCTCCACATTCCCCTTTTTACTACGGACCCGGTTAGTAGTTCGTCGACAAAGCCGTACTTCCGGTACAGTCTCGGTGGACGAAGCACCATTAGCGAGATTCATCTCATCACCTCATGCAAGAGCGAGCAAATTGATACGCAAAAATTGATTGATTTTAGAGCAATTTCAAAATAATGTTCTCTCTCAAATAATAATCGATGCCAGGCTCTCGCACGAGATGAAACTTGCTTATCGAATTCAAAGATTCTTCGAGTAAACACGATTTGTCCGAATATTACAAATATCGTTATTAAACTATAATATAAATCCTTAGACATAGGATTGTAAATTATGTATCGCTACTATACAAAGAAGCTCACTCAGCGGTTTTTTTTCCCCCAGAAACTCACGAGTTTGAACGTTTCCCCATTTTCCTAGCGACATTACCAAATTTTCATTTCATAACATCCATGCTTTAAAAAACTTTGGCAGCCTTACATGGCCAGCTGGGCATTAGGGTGGTCATTATTTACATGGTACAAATTTATTTTGGGAATTCATTTCCCCAAACTCGCGATAAGGCTGCAAATGTCCAAAAAATCAGAATTTATTTTAAATTTGAACCAAATCGGTCAATATTTTTATCTGGAAATTATAAAAAATTGTAAAAAAATTTATTAACAAATTTATTGAAATATAGTAAAGTAAATGGTGGGCACGGAAATTCAAAATGTTGAATAAATCATCCCAAAAAGATCTCATTTTTACAGTTTTCAATTAAATATTTTTAAAATTTTCTATAAAAAGAGGTTCAACTTTAGGAATCATTTGATGATTCGAGAAGTCAACATTCTTCTAGCAAAGTTTGTAAAAATTTCATTAAAACTGCAGAAATGTGTAAAACAAATCGGAACTTTAAACATTTTTACTCGTTAAAATTTAAATAAATGGTTATTTTTTTATTCTTTGATTTTCAAATGAAAAAATTGTTAATGCGTTAATTTCTTCCCCTTTAAAGTAAAAAAATTCGTTGTTAGTAAAATTTATATTTTTTTTTTAACAAAAATTGTTCCCTTTGAAAAATTTTATCTTTTGAAGTCGAAAAATTTTATACCTAAAATTTTTCCCTTCTCATGTAAAAAAATGGGTTATTGTTTTAATTTTTCGTCTTTCAAATCAAAAAAGTCGAAAAATGGTTTAATTTTCAAGTTTTAGTCATTTCAGGCTGAAAATTTTTTCGATAACAATTTTTTCCCCTTTTGAGTAAAAAATTGTATATTTTCAAAATTTTCAACTAAAAAAATTAATATAGAAATGTTAAGACCTCACTTTGGTAATTGTTTACTTGTCCAATAAATTTTTTTTTACTTTCCGAGTTACGAATTCTTCTAATCGAGAACTGCAGAAATAAGCTATGTTTAGAATTTTTATTCTTTGAATCCACACTTCTTTTTTTTTAAGCAAAATGTAAAAATATTTAATTCAAAACTGCAAACACGAGCAATTTTTGGAATATTTAATTGGCTGCCATTTTTTAATTTTTTTCTAAATTTAAATTTTCTTTTCTATCACTCACTTTACAATAATTTATTATATATTTTAATTTGTTTAATTATTCTTAGTTAATAACTACCTACTGATAAAAATATAATTTCTTATCCAAATGAGATTTTTTGGTTTATGGTTTCCTGGCACTCATAAGATTTCTGAGACAAAAATTGAAATAATCACCTAAGCCCGTTTTGAAATTTTAGTAATTTTAGATATGCTGACTGATTTTTTAAAGAAATTTTTAAATAATGTTCACCATGATACCTTTAGAACATGAAAAAATATAAAATTATACAAAAAATAGAAAAACGTTGCAGGATAATGGGTGAAACGGGGTAAAGTCCAGCTGGGTAATTGATGAAGGGGTAAACTCTCCGTGGCGAATCAAAAATTCACCGCTGGACTCCGCTAGATGGCAGCAAATTACTTTCCCTGCATCAATTACCCAACCGGACGTCACCCCGTTTCACTCATTACCTGTCACGTTTCTTGCACCCAGTTTTGTCTTTTTATGGGAAAACTTGAACTGCCCGGTATGCTGGGTAAATATTAACCGATTTCGCTCAAATTTGGAGGTCATTCTTTTTTTTTTTTTTTTGCAATCGCACTAGAATCGCGAACAGGGCAAACAATTTTCAACAAAAGTAAATAAGGGCCACCCTATTGGGCATGCGCGATCTTCTCGAATTTATATTTACCCTACAACGCAATATTAAATATTTTACTCTCAAAACATATAAAAATAATAATACTAAGTCTGAGTTACCTAACAATCCTACATGCATCGCGCGAAAATAATTGGACACTCTCGCTCTCTCAGAGAAATGATCGACAGCCGCCTGTAAATTTTTTTTCATTGAACGGTGTTGGCTTTTGGACCATTTTAAAACAAATTTCGAATTTTTATTTTAAAAGTACATATCCTGATATGAAATTCAAGTGCGCACCTTTCTTTCTCTAAAAAAACATTGTAGCTTTTTTTCGTTTTCGAACTAAACCCGAAAAATCCGTTTTATGAAAAACATTTGTTTTTCTTCCAACTAATAAACATTTTTTAACAAAAGTTATTAATTTTCATCTTAGATATTGCATTAATCCTGCATCCATACCTTTAATCATTTCATCAACGTCTTGAATCATTTTTAACAATAAAATACCAACTCTAGATACAAGCCTGAACCTCCAAATGATGCAAAAAATTTGTTTATTGTACCGTTTTATTGTTATAGACAAATTTGAAAAACAAATGAACCATTTCTATACTTTTTGCACGAAAAACAAAAATCGTTGCCATCTAATATGTATCAAACTATCTTCTCAAACTTCATAATCTACAGTAAATTGTTAACACTTAATATTTATCTTTGTTATAAATAATTTAAGTTAACAAATATACCATTTTCATCCGTTCTTCGCGGAAAAAATGCATTGTCCACTAATATTTATAAAAATAGTTTCTCAAGTACATTAAAAATTAGAAAATTGCTAAGCCTTAAAATTTAAATTTATTGTAAATAATTTAAGTTACAAAATAGAACATACTCATCTTTTATCATCCAGAAGTGGATGGAAATTTTCGCCTCGTTTATTGTTAAGCTTTATTAATTTTCTAGAGTATAATTATTTTCCGAGAATAATTGATAAAAAGGTTTTATTTGCTAATTTAAATTGTAAATTCTTTATTCACAATACTCCTAAGGGGATCAGAGCTGAGAAAACAAATATTTTTGTTAAAAATCCACTTTTTTGTAATTTGTTTTCAAAGAAAAAACTATTTAAAATTCCATTGTGCATCTTTTTGCTCTATTCAAAAAGTTATACCTTTTGTCTTTTTTTAAATAAACCCGAAAAATCCGTTTTTTCCTAAAACAACTTTTTCTTTACTAAATCTCTCTGTAGTTTAGCCCATTTTTGGAATTTTTTGGATGAAATTTACATGAAATTATTTTTATAATATTCTACGACTAGTAGAGCGAATAACATACAAAAATATTTTTGTCAAATTTGTGTGTAACAATAAAATTGTACAATTGTTTATTGTCAATATTTCTAAGGGACTCAGGGCTGAGAAAATAATATTTTTCCTAAAAATCCACATTTTTGACATTTGTTTAAAAAAAAAAAAAACTATTTTAAATTACATATTCCTATTTAAAATTTCATTGTGCATATTTTTTCTCTATTAAAAAAAGTACCGTTTTTTAAATAAAACCAAAAAATCCCTTTTTTCCTAAAACAAATTTTTTTGTTTGATTTTTATTTACTACCACTCTCCGTAGTTCAGCCCATTATTGGAATTTTTTGATGAAATTTTGCAGGAAATATTTTTTACGATATTCTACGACCAGTAGAGCGAATAACATAAACATATTTTTGATTAAGCAAAAGTTATGGATTGAGACATTAAATAAATCATGCATTCATATATTCAAGGTCACGAGGAGTCGAGCGAATTTTGAGCAATTGATAACTTTATTTTAAACAAAAATATTAATTTTTTTTTACTCTACCAGTCGCAGAACACCATAACGAATATTTCCTATAAATTTCTTTGAAAAAATCACAAAGCTGTCTAAATTATGGCGATTTGAAGTAAAAAAAAAAAACGATTAATTTTAATAAAACGGGTTCTGCAATTTCACTACGAAAACGGCCAAAGCTACAACTATATATTTCAATGAAAAATGCGCAATTAAATGCGATAAAATAATATATCCTTTTAAAATTAAAATTCGAAACTTGTCTGAAAAGTATCCACGGGGCGAACACCATTCATCGAGAAAAATTAATAAGCGGTTATGGAATTCAGCCCCCTCATTTTACGTCTGCAATTAGCTTCGTTAACAGAAATAATCACTCGACTGAGGAATTTTCTGTAAAACATTGGTTATGTACAAAGTAGTTGTATATAGTCAAAATATCGATAGAAATATCAATGTATCAGTTTCTTTCGTTCGTTATTCTTGCGCATCAGACTTTTTCCGTAAAATTCTAATTGTATAGGTGCTAAAAATTCGATCCAGTTGAAAAATTAGTACTAGAAAAAAAAAACCCCCCCTATTTTTTCCCTGACGTAGATCGAAGCCCAGCTCATCGCTTAGCGCAATGACAAAATGCGTTTAAATTGTACCATGGCGTTTAACACAAACCCTATTTTGACACTTTTTTCTTTTCTTTTTTTTCTTCTTTTTTTTTTTTCTTCTCCTCTGGTATGTCAACCGCATTATTAATACTTTGGCAACGTGCATCCTGAAGATAATTGGCGACTAACCATTTATTCTTCCATTTTTCACACATTCTCTGCGAATTTTTTCAATGGCTTTTCATCTGCACGATTAAAACGTAAAGTTTGTAGTTATCGCGCAATTTTCTCCTAAAATGACTTTTCTCGAGGCACTCAAAAATTGCCAATTGCAGAAGAAAGATTACTCGTAAAAAAGTTGAAAATTATTTCTAAGCTATATGTACAATATATTGTCCTTCGTGTCTGTGTAACTTTTGAAAAAAAAAACACATCTTCATAGAGTCCGTACAAAAATAGTTTTTGTTTTGTTTTTTTTAACATTGATAATGACGTAATAATTAAAGTCACATAGAAACTTGGATTGAATGAAAAAAATTACGCGATTACTGCAAACATGATCTCAGACGTAATTTCGTTTGCGCCAAAACATACTGGCTACAAGAATTAATAAGGGTGTCTACCCGACAGATAATTTTCAATTTCCGGTTTTTTCCCGGACAATTTTAAACGATTTTTAAAGATTTCAAAGATTTTTTATTTGCAACAAGAAATTTTGGAAAAGAATTATAATTCTGAGTTGGAACAGTGATTCTTTTTGTAAATATCTTCTTCTTTTTTTTTTTTTAATCAAGATTGAAATTATTTTACAAAATTCCCGCTCCTTGTTCCAAATTATCATTATATTTATTTACAACATTTTCTACAATAATTGAGAATTCACTTTTTCTAAAATTTGGCAGGGGGAAGTTTAAAATTCTGGAAAATTTGTATTAGCAAAGTAAAAAAAAAATTTTTTAATGAAAACCAATTCTGATTTGGAACAAGGAAATTTCATAATCTGGAAAATTCTGACTTGGAACAGAGATTTTTTTTAATTCTCTTTTTCCAAATCAGAATATAAATTCTTTTAAAAAATTTTCTTTCCCAATTATAAAAATGATATTTCTTTACAGAAATTATACTTCAAATTTTTATTTCTTAAATTCGCATGTCAAATTTTGCAAAATTATGTAAGTATAAACATTTTTAACACTTCTTTTCAATAAAAAATTTGCTTTTTCGAATGTTTATATTTTTTTCTGGGGCAATTATTAAGTTTATGGGCAAAAATTTCAAATTATTTCTACTTATTTTAATACAAGATTTCAAAATATTTCAGAGAACTTAAAAAATGTCAAAGGATTTTAAATATGTGAAGATATTTTAAAAGATTAAGAATTGCTGAAATTTTTTTCAATTTCCTTTAATTTTCAACAGATGGATTTTCAACTATTGAAAATTTAAAAATGTCTAGGGATTTCTACGGATTTTAAGAGATTTAAAGAAAATTAAACATCTTTAAAAGATTCTAAAGATTCAAAGTTTTTTCTTTCAAAGGTTCCAAACAATTTTTGAAAATTTCATTTTTAATTTCCTTGAGTTATCAACAATAGAATTTTCAATTGTAGAAAATTAAACTTAAATTTCAACGATTTCAAGGGATAAACTTAAAAAGTTTCAAAAGAATTTGAAAGATTAAAAAGAATCGCTAAAAATTTAATTATCAACATTCTTTAAGTTTTCGAGGGATTTCTAAAATATTCAACGATTTCAGGGTATTTTAAGAAACTCAAAAAATGTCAACAGATTTGAAAGTTTTATCAGTTATTTTAGAAGAAATGTCAAAAATTTAATTTTCAATTTTCTTCAATTTTTATTGAAAATTCAACTTTATGAACGGATTTCTAAGAATTTCAAGATATTTCAAGGAACTTGAAAAAAATCAGAGGATTTTTTAAATTTTAAGTTATTTTAAAACATTCCAAATATTGATGAAAATTTTTCAATTTCCTTCAGAACAATTTCAAGGGACTTAAAGGAATTTAAAATTTTCCAAGGATTTTATAGATTTGATGTTATTTTGAATGATTTGAATGAATTGTTGAAAATTAAATTTTCTATATTTGTTAATTTTTATTAAAAAATTAAACTGTTGAAAATTTAAATGTATCGAGGGATTTCTACGGATTTAAAGAAATTTAAGAAACTTAAAATTATTGTAATGGATTTTAAAGAGTTTAAGTTATTTTAATATATAATTTTATTTTCAACTAACGAAAATTCAATTGTTGCAAGGACCTTTTATGGATTTTAAAGATTTAAAGGGGTAATACTTAAAATTTTGAAAGAATTTTAAAGATTTGAAGTTATTTTAAAAGATTTCAAAGAATTGTGGAAATTTTATTTTTCAATTACTTTCGACTTCCAGCAGCTGAATTTTCAACTATTGAACATTTAATTATGGCAAGGTATTTTTACAGATTTCAAAAGATTTTAAGGAACTTAAAAAACTCAAAGGATTTTAAAGGTTTTGAGTTATTTCAAAAGATTTCGAAGAATCTTTGAAAATTTATTTTTCAATTTTTAATAGCTGAAATCTCAACTGTTAAAAATTAATTTCTACTAATTTCTACTATTTTCAATGATTTCAAAGAAAAAAAATATATGAAAATTCAACATATTTTTAACGTTTGAAGTTATTTCAAAACCTTCCAAAGAATTGTTGAAAATTTATTATTCAATAAAATTAAATTCAACAGCTGAATTTTCAACTGTTTCAAGAAATTTGAAGGAAATAAAAATGTATCAAAGAATTTAAAATATTTTAAGTTAATTTAAAAGGTTCCAAAGAATTATTTAAATTTCCACTGCTGAAAATTTAATTTTCCATTTTCTTCCATTTTTAACAGTTGAAGATTCAACAAAGTAAATTTTTTATTAAAAACAAGTGTTAAAAATTATATACTCACATAATTTGACATTGTAAATTTAACAAATAGAAATTTCAAACCATAAAAACTTTTTCTTGCAAAAATTTTTTTTTGAAAAATGAATAGACATCCAATGAACTCTCAGTAGGAAATTTAAAAGAATAAAAAATAATTTCAACTCCTCGTAAAATTCCATATCAAACCTTACAATTATAATAAATTCTTTTTTGAAAATTCCCACTTCCAAATCAGGATAATCGTAATTCTTAACGCGATTTTTTCAAAATATTTCTTTTATTTATTTATCCGAAATTTTAGTTCTTTTAAAAAAAAATTCCCGATCAGGTAGACACCCTGTAAAAGGCTTCGCTCGACTACAATCTCCGATTAAAAAAATACCTATTAAATGTTCGTACGAAAGGTGTATGTATAAATTCATAATAAAGGACTTATGAAAGAGATTACAAATTGTTGATTGCCAAATCACTGGAAATCACTTGTGGGAATTGGCAAATTAACAACAATGTGGCACAGTAGTGAGTGGGAGACGACGATTACGATATTTTTTTTTCGACTGGGCACTGGAAATTAAAAAGACCAGGGCTTTTTTTCGTTGGACATGAGTAAAGGCAATTGGATGAGGAGATGGCAGGCAAGGAGATCAAAATCGGTCAAAGACTTACTTTATAATTATTTTCCCATACTTGCGTTCGCAGGGAGAGTGGCCGATTTTTGTAAATAAGGCTTCAGCGTTGACCTCGTCGATTCTCTGCAATCAAATAACAAAGTATTACGAAAACAAAAACAAAAAATATAATCAAGCTACAGCGAAACAGTACAAGGATAAAAACGAAAACGCACTGTGATCGTTTATAAAAAAAAAAAAAAAAAACCCATTTTAGAAAAAGGACAAACAAAAGGGCCTAAAATGTTGCTACTGACACACTATTATTCTTAAATCAAAAAGTGTGCAGTCCAATTTGAAACAGCTGGAAAGAAATTTGAATTTGAATTAAAAAATTTGAAAAAATCTTAAAGATAATAATTAATTTCAGACATGAGTATAATATTTTTTATTAAAATAAATGTATATTTATTTCTCTTTATTATAATTGTCAAATATTTCCGGTTTCGTAACATAATTTTTTTAAGTATGTGTGTAAAATTGAGTTCAATGCTTATATTTAAAAATAATATTCTTTAGCCTATAAATGATGAAAATTCATATTTATTTATCGCAGGCTTCACAGTCTTTCCTCTATTTTCCGCTATTCTCCTTTTTACGTTTTTGTAATGAAATACAAACTGAATTCATTGAAGCAGATAAAAAAATAAAGGAAAGATAAAGAATTATAAAAGAAATGACAAAAGAATTAAAATAAAAAATTAAAATTAATTTTATAATTAATAAATATAATTAAAATTAAAAGAAATTATAAAAGAATAATAAAGATAAGATAAAGAATTCATCTTTTTCCTTAAAAATTTTTGTCAAAAAAGCAACAAAAAAAAACTCCAACTAAATTTCCAAATAAATTTCTGCAAAGAAGAGATGAATTTTAAAACTAAAAAAATACGACTTTTTAAGAAAGGAGTTGAATTTTCAACCACGAAAGATTTTTAATCTAGAAAAAACACAAAATTGCAATGAACTTGTTGATTTTTCAAGACAAAAAGATAAATTTTCCACAAAAAAAGTTAATTTTCGACCAAATAGTTAATTTTCTACTAGAGTTAAATTTTCAAGCCAAATAGTTAAATTCTTACATCAAAAAGACAAATTTAGTTGAATTTTCCATTTTTAAAATATGAGTTTTTAACATAAAATTTAATTTTTAACAAATTAGTTGAATCTTCAATCAAAACAGATTAATTCTCTACCAAGCAGTTGTATTTTTAACTAAAAAAGATGTAATTTCTACCCAAAAAGATAATTTTTGAGAAAAAAAAACTAATTTTCAACAAAGGAATTGAATTTTCAAGAAAGAAAGATTTTTCAGCCAAGGATTTTCAATTCAAAAATTGAGTTTTCAACTAAAAACTAGGAATTTTCCACCAAATTGTTAGATTTTCAAACAAAAAAGAGGAATTTCCTAAAAAAAACAGTTGAATACTTCACCAAAAAATATGAACTTTTAACCAAAAAGTTAATTTTCAACCCAATAATTGAATTTTCAACTAAATAGTTGAATTATCCACCAAAAAACGTTAATTTGCAACCAAAGAATTGCATTTTTAACAATAACTAAAAAAGATGAAATTTATAACAAAAAGGTGAATTTTCAACAAAAAGATGAATTTTTTTTAACAAAGGAGTGGAATTTTTAACCAAAGAAGATTTTTTAGTCAAGAAGGAACTCAATTTGCACTAAACTGTTCAATTTTCAAGTCAAAAAGATGTATATTCTAGAAAAACGTTAAATTTTGTACCAGAAAATATGACATTTAAACAGCAAAGTGTATTTATAATCAATTGTTTCCATTTTCAACATAATAGTTGAATCTTCAACAAAAAAAGATTTTTTTAGTCAAGAAAGCAAAAAAAAACTACAACTAAATTTCCGAATATATTTCTACCAGGAGAGAGGAATTTTAAAACTGAAAAAAGTACGCATTTTCAAGAAAGGAATTGAATTTTCAATGAAGAAACAAAACAAAAAAGTTAATTTTCTACCAAATTGTTGAATTTTCAACCCTTAAATATAAATTTTCATAAAAGATGTTTATTTTTAATCAAAGAGTGGAATTGTCTTCAAAATTGTTGAAATTTCAAGCAAAAAATTTAAATTTTCTACAAGTGAAGAATTTCAACAAAATTTTTGAATTTTCAAGTCCAGAAGACGAATTTTCTACAAATGAGCTGAATTTTCAACCCGGAAACATGGATTTTGACGAAATTTTTAAACGAAAAGAAAATAAGTGTTCAAAACAGAGAGTAATCTTCAACGAAAAAAAGTGAATTTTTAATATATTAGAAGAAAAAGCTTAAATTTGATCCAAGACAAATTTTTCAGCTAAAAGAAAAAAATTAAACCATAAGTTAAAAAAATGTATTTTCTACAAAACAGTTGAATTGTTAACACGAAAATATGATTTTCTTAACAAAAAATGTCGTTTTTAGTAACGGAAGAAAAAAAAATCTCAACCAAATTCTGGAACATTCAAGTGAAAAAAATTAATCTTTTTACAAAACAGTTGAATTTCAAACAGGAAAATATTAATTTTTAACAAAAAAGTTTTAAAAATACAATTTCTTTAACCTTTCGACCAAAAAAAATCTATAATTAATAAATATAATTAAAATCATTTTAGCAATTATAAAATAATAATAAAGATAAGATAAACAATTTATCCTTCTCCTTAAAATTTTTATTATTTCATAGAAAATATAACTGTTTTTTCGAAAATTCAACAATTTTATTTTAAAATCATCCTTATTGTATAAAATTCGTCATTTTGTCTTGAAAATAAAAAAATATTATCGAAAATGTAAGTCTGGTTGAAAATTAACTTTTTTGTTGGAAATTAAATTTCTTGTTGAAAACTCATATTTTAGGGTTGAAATTTTCACAATTTGGTTGAATTTTCTTTTTTGACTCTAAAGTGTTTTCTGGTTAAAAAATCAACTCTTGATACAAATTTTCTGTTTTTTTTAATTCATATTTTCGGGTTGAAAATGCAACTGTTTTGTAAAAAATAATCTTTTTTTTTTAATTCAATTTTTTTTAGAAATTGTCTTTGCGTTAAAAATTCCACTATTTTGTTTAAAATTCGTCTTTTCGCTTCTATTCAAATTTTTGATTTCCAGCAAATTTTTATTAATCCTTTTTAATTCCTTGTTTCTGGAAAATTCAATTAATTAAATTAAACTAAATTAAATTCAACTCTTTGGTAGAAAATTAACTTTTTTGTTGAAAATTAATATTTTTAGGTTGAAAATTCCACAATTTGTTTGAATTTTCTTTCTTTCTTGACTCTAAAGTATGTTCTGGTTAAAAAACCAACTCTTAATAAACATTTTATGTTTTTTCTGTTTTTTTTGTTTGTTAAAAATTCATATTTTCGGGTTAAAAATTGAACAGTTTTGTAAAAACAATCTTTTTTTTTTCATTGAAAATTTATCTGTTCTCTAGAGAAATTGTCTCTGAGTTAGAAATTTAATTATTTTGGTGAAGGATTCAATTATTTTCTTCAAAATTCGTCTTTTCAATTGTATTTAACATTTGATTTCCAGCAAAATTTTTTAATCCTTTTTAATTCCCTTTTCACTGAAAATTTAACTTCGTTTTATCGAAGATTTATCAACTTTTTTATAGAAAATTCGTCATTTTGGCTTAAAAATAACAAATGTTTTCGAAAATTACAACTGTTTGGTTGAAAATTAACTTTTTGTTAAAAATTCATATTTTCCGGTTTAAAAATTCCACAATTTGTTTGAATTATCTTTCTTTCTTGAATCTAAAGTCTTTTCTGGTAAAAAATCAAATCTTGATCAAAATTGTACATTTTCACTTTTTTTTTGTTAAAAATTCAACAGTTTTGTACAAAATGAATCTTTTTTGATAGAAAATTCAACTGTTTTGTTGTCAAATTGTATTTTTGAGTTGAACATTCAATTATTTTGGTTGAAGATTCAAATACTTTGTTCAAAGTTCGTCTTTTTGCTTGAATTCAACTTGACTTCCAGTAAAAAAATGTTGTTGCTGAAATATCAATTATTACCTCTTTTTGTTAAGAATTCATCTTTTTTGGTTGAAAATTTAACAAACTAGTTGTAAATTCAACTAATTTATCAAAGTGAACTTCTTTTCATTAAAGATTTATTAACTCTTTTGTAGAAAATTCATCATTTTGGCTTGAAAATAAACAATTTTGTATAAAATTTAACTCTTTGATGGAAAATGAACTTTTTTGTTTAAAATTTATATTTCCAGGTTGAAAATTCCACTTTTTTCTGTAGAAAATTCGTCATTTTGGCTTCAAAGTTACACAATTTAATGATAGCTTTACTATTTTATTGAAAATTCAACAATTTGATAGAAATTTGTCATTTTTAGAAAATTTCACTTTTTGGGTTGAAAATTAAAAAATGTTGTAACAAAATTCAACCCTTTCGTTGAAAGTCAACTTTTTTTATTAAAAATTCATATTTTCGGGTTCAAAATTCCACAATTCCATTGACATTTTTTTTCTTTCTTGACTTTAAAATATTTTCTGGTTGAAAAATAAAGTATTGGTAAAAATTGTATTTTTTAAACTTTTTTGTTAAAAATTCATATTTTCCGGTTAAAAATGCAACTGTTTTGTAGAAAGATAAAGTTTTTTGACTTGAATATTCCAGAATTGGGTTGATACTTTTTTTTTTCTTTCGTTACTAAAAATGAAATTTTTTGTTAAGAAATTCATATTTTCGTGTTAAAAATTCAACTGTTTTGTAAACAATAAATTTTTTTGACTTGAAAATTCTACAATATGGTTCAATTTTTTTTCTTTTGAATGAAAAATCTTTCTTGGATAAAATTTAAGCTTTTCCTTATAATTTATTAAAAATGGACTTTTTTTGGTTGAAAATCATCTCTTTTTTGAGCACTCATTATATTTTCGTTTAAAATCAACTTTTTTGTCAAAAATACATGTTTCCGGGTTGAAAATTCACCAGTTTTGTAGCAAATTCGTCTTCTGGACTTGAAAATTCAAAAATTTTGTTGAAATTCTTCATTTGTAGAAAATTTTAATTTTTTGCTTGAAATTTCAACAATTTTGAAGACAATTCCACTCTTTGATTAAAAATAAACATCTTTTATGAAAATTTATATTTAAGGGTTGAAAATTCAACAATTTGGTAGAAAATTAACTTTTTTGTTTTGTTTCTTCATTGAAAATTCAATTCCTTTCTTAAAAATGCGTACTTTTTTTTAGTTTTAAAATTCATCTCTTCTGGTAGAAATATAATCGGAAATTTAGTTGTAGTTTTTTTTGCTTTCTTGACTAAGAAAAATTTTTTTTTGAGGATTCAATTATTATGTTGAAAATGGAAATAATTGATTATAAATACACTTTGCTGTTTAAATGTCATAATTTTTGGTACAAAATTTAACGTTTTTCTAGATTATTAATCTTTTTGGCTTGAAAATTGAACAATTTAGTGCAAATTGAGTTCCTTCTTGAGTAAAAAATCTTTTTTGGTTAAAAATTCAACTCCTTTGTTAAGAAAATTTTTTTTTGTTGAAAATTCATCTTTTTGTTATAAATTTCCTCTTTTTTAGTTATTGTTAAAAATACAATTCTTTGTTTGCAAATTAATGTTTTCTGGTGGATAATTCAACTATTTAGTTGAAATTCAATCTTTGGGTTGAAAATTAACTTTTTTATTAAGAATTCATATTTTCTGGTGAAGCATTCAACTATTCTTTTTTTTTAGGAAATTTCTCTTTTTTGCTTGAAAATCTAACAATTTGGTGGAAAATTCCCAGTTTTTAGTTGAAAACTCAATTTTTTAATTGAAAATCCTTGGCTTCCTTGACTGAAAAATCTTTCTTTGTTGAAAATTCGTTTTTTTTTTCTCAAAAATTATCTTTTTGGGTAAAAATTACATCTTATTTAGTTAAAAATACAACTGCTTGGTAGATAATTAATCTGTTTTGGTTGAAGATTCAACTATTTGCTTAAAAATTAACTGTTTTGTTGAAACCTCATATTTTTTAAGTGGAAAATTCAACAAAGTTTGTCTTTTTGATGTAAGAATTCAACTATTTGGCTTGAAAATTTAACTCTAGTAGAAAATTAACTATTTGGTTGAAAACCAATATTTTCGGTTAGAAATTTCGATTTTCTTGTACCAAATTTACTTTTTTGGCTTTAAAATGCAGTCACTTGTTCAAATTTTATTTTCTTTCTTTACTAAAAAATCATTCTTGGTTGAAAATTTAACTCTTCTGTTAGAAATTTATCTTTTTAGTCTGAAAACTTATCTCTTTTGGTAGAAATTGAAAACTTTTATATTTAAAAAAGTAACAGTTTGGTTAAAAATTGATATGTTATGGCTGAGATTTTGTTGAAAATATTTTTCTTTTTGTGTTGAATTCAAGTGTTTTTCGTATAAAAATAAAAATCTTTTTCTGTTAAAATATCAACTATTACATTTATATCTGAGAAATCATCTTTTTTCGTTCAAAGTTGAATTACTTTATTAAAAATGCATCTCCTCGATTGAAATTGCAACCATTATGTATAAAATCGGTATTTTTGTTAGAAAAGTTACCATCTTGGGTGAAAATTCAACTATTCAGTAAAAAATTCATCTAATTTGTTAAAAAGTCATCATTTTTGCTTGAAGCTCTAGAAACTTAAAGCGTTACAAATTGATTGTAATACAGTATCCATACTAATTTTATTTAAAACAATTTATTCACTTTTTTCACTGAAAAATCTTCTCATTTCCCTCGTTTTTAGATTATTTTGACCTGTGAGGCCTATTATCGATACAGTTACAATTTTTTCTTCATGGTTTCGTCTCGTGTGTCGCTATAAATTTTTTTTTTTACATTTTAGGCCCTGGGACAAACACATACAATAAGAAATATAAGCCCACATTATATACGAAAAAAAGCATTAAAAGCCTGAAAAAAAAAACCAACGAAACTAATTTAAGCTTTCCTAAATTTGAAATTTCACACTTTTCAAAAGCATGCCGATATATTATAAATAATGAGCGGCGAGAATCTAAAGTTTTCCTCCTGGAAAAAACAGTTAAAAGCATATTCTCGAGTCTGAAAGTCCTTTCAGGAACCTTCTTTTAACTGCAAGATGAAATAATAATTACCTGCTACCATGCAATATAGAAAAGTACCCGAAAAATAAAAAAATTAATACAAGCTTCTCAAATTTCGCAAAGTGATATAATCACTAACCTTTTGTTTTTTAACACCTCATCGATATAGAAGTACTGTGTCTATTTACACAACTTTAAGTCCTTGGACTTTAGATTTTTCTTTAAAATCATGCAGATAAAAAGCTGCTGTACGAGCTTGTAAATAAAAATCTTGTAAAATATGTTAAATTAACTAAAAATATATTCTAGGCTGAATACTCTAATATAATATTTAAAAAAAAAGTTAATACAAATATAATTAAGAAACTCTTGGAAATAAAAACATCCAACGATGAAATTTTAACCTCCTCACCTTTCTACACGTTGTAAATGTTTTCGATTATAATTAAAAAATAAATACATAAATAAAGATTTCTGATTTGAAAGAGAGAATTACGAAAAAGAATTATAATTCTGAGTTAGAACATCAGCTAATTTTTAGTTATAAGAATTACAATTCTTATTTGGAACATAAAATTTTGTAAAAAAAGTCACAATTACTTTTATTTAAAAAAATACCCTTTTTCAAGTCAGAATTATGTTTATTCACAACATTTTTTATTACAACTCCCTGCTTTTCTAAAATTTTGAAGATTTTTCCATAGGAAAAATGACCTGTTCTAAGAAAAAATTATAATTCTTTACGGGAATTGTTTTTATTCTTCAGTTAATTATCCCCACTCCAAATTCAAAATTATAATACTTTCAGAAAAATTTCCTATAGCAAGCCAATTAAATTAATTAAAAAAATTCACTGTTTCAAGTGAGAATTATATTTATTTACAACATTTTTTTATTATAATTCAGTAACATAATAACTCCCTTGTTTATTCTCTTTTTTTAAATCAGAATAAACATTTATTTTTCCAAAATTCCCGTTCCCAAGTCGGAATCATACTCATTTACAAAACTATTTTTTTTTATTCAAAAATATAGTAACTTCCTTTTTCCAAATCAGAATTGAAATTTTTTTCCAAAATTCCTGTACCATTTAAAAAATTCGATGTTCCAAGTAAAATTATAATTATTTAGACAAACTCCCTCTCTTAAAGTAAAAAGTATAATTTGTTACGGAATTTCCTGTTCTAAAGTAAGCCTAAAATGAAAATTATAATTATTTCAGAAAATTTCCTGTCTCAATTAAAAATAAATTTATTATAATATATTCGTAATTAAAGGCTTTTATTAAATTAAAAATATTGTTTAAGTTTAAAATGTTCAATTTTTAACCGATTCAATTTTTAAAAAATTGAATTAAGAAAAAGAACAATTATTTAATATTTGTAATTATTTTACTTTTAATTTAATACGAGTAAATTCAAGCCAAATATTTAAAAGTAAGTAATTTGAAACTTCATTTTTTGACCCAGAAATTTAAAACTTGCATTTATTTCAAATAATGTAAACGAAGTGTTTTTGCAGATTTTAAACAAACAATTTAAAAGCTTTTTAAGAATTGAGAAAGGCTTCAAAAGAATAAAAACATTTTCCTTAGATTTCTAGGAAAATTGCAAATTCTTCAAAAATATAAATCCACTTTATTATTTTCAGTGCTAGAAAAGTATAAATTAAAGAATCAATTAATGAACTTTAATTTTTTTAATTTATATTATTTTATACAATTTTAAGCTAGAATTGTTCAATATTGCAAAATTAATTTTATATTAAATAGATTAAAAATCCTTGAAAAGCTTAAAAATATTATTTTAAAATCCTTCGAAATCTAAAAGTTCTTTTACATTTTTTCAAATTTAAAATTACTTTTGTAAAAAATTAATAGGCTTTTTTCAGCAATTTGGTGAAAATCCTGCAAATTTTGAAAAATTTCATTACAATCTTCTAGATTCTTTTTGAAAATTTTGGAAATCTTTTCAAATATCCTCTTAAAATAATTTTCCAAAATGAAAAATCATTTTCAATTTTTCTAGGAATATTAATAAAATGTTTGTATTCTTTTGTAGTCTTTCACAATTTTTTAAAAGCTTATAAACTTATTGTTTCAAATTTGCAAAAGTCTACATTTTGTTTTTAAATTTATTTGAAATCTTTTCAAAAATTCTAAATTTCTCTTAAAGTTACTCAAATTTTTTCTAAGAATAATAAGGGTTCATTTTTTATTTATACATCAAAATTCAATAATCTCACTTACAACCTAAACATTTAAAAAAAAAATAACATTGAAAATTGTTTCAAATTGTTTACTTTTAAATATTTGGTTTCAATTTATTCACGTTAAATGAACAGTCAGATATTGCCACACATTAAATAATAATTATTTTTCTTAATTAAAAAATTTAAAATTGAATGGGTTAAAAATTGAATATTTCAATTGGACGTTTAGATTTTTATAATGGCTAAGATTTTCGAATCGAAACAGTTTAATTTTTAACACAGTTTTAACACAGTTTTAATTTTTAACAACAGTTTAATTTTTTAATTTTTAATTTTTAAATTAATTCTTAATTTTTTTCTAACATAATTCGTTTTTATGAAATATTTGGGAATTGTTTTAAATCTTTGTAAAGTCTTTGAAATCCTTAAAATTTTTCAAATATTTGGAGATCTTTGTGAATTCTTTGAAATCTTTTGAAGTATTTAAAATAATTGTGAAAGCTTGAAATTTCGGAGAAATCTTTGTGATATCTTTTAAAATCTTTGAAATCCTAAAATTCTTTCAAATACTTGTGAAATCTTTCCTAAATCCTTCATATTTATTTAAAATCACTGGAATATTTTTGTAATATTTGTGAAATATTTTGAAAATTTTTTAAACAATGTAAACTCGTTTAAAATCTTGGAAATCTTTTGTATTCTGGCGTTATATCCTTTCTGAAATCTTTCAAATTTTTTAAATCTTTTGAAATACTTAGAGATTCTTTGAAATAATCCTTGAAATCTGGTGTACTACGCCTTTTTTGATATTTTTATAAAATTTGTTTGAAATCTTTGCAATATTTGAAATCTTTGTGAATTTTTCTAAAATTTTCTGAACAATTTGAAATTTTTTAAAACATTGGTAAAATCATTTAAATCATTGGAATCTTTGTGAAATGTTTCGAAATATTTTTAAATCTTTATTAAATCGTTGAAATATTTTTGAAATCTTCCTTTAATATTTGTCTGTGAAATCTTTTTTGTCTGTTTTAGGGTGGCCTTTTTAATCGATGAAATAAATTCCCGGTTCGCAAACATTTTTCACGGTCAATGAAATTTAAAAAATGGAACACTAAAGCGAAAAAAAATCCACTTGAGGTGATAAAAACTCAGCTTTAAATGAAAGCACTCAAAGTGGAACTGTTAAATTTTGAACTTTTAAAATTGAAATTTGAAATTTTATAATTAGAAAATTCTGTATTCAAATGCTCAATAATTTACGCGTATAAAATTAAAGGTATAACATTTTTCAACATAAAAAAATATAAATTTACGTTACCATTTTCAATGCTCTAAATTAAAAAATCAATCAATGAACTTTAAAATTTTCAAAATTATATAATTTTAAAGAATTTTAAGCTATAAACATCAAATATTGAAAAATTGAAAAAAATTTAACTGAACACTTCTTAAATTAGAAATTCAATTATTTTCTTTTTAAATAATTTAAACATCATTGGAAAGCTTAGAAATTTCATTTCAAAATCTTGAGAAATCTAGAAGTTGTTTTAAATTTAAAATTATTTTGGAAATTTTTCAGAACTTCTAAATATCTGTCAAAATAAATTGAATTTTTTTCTAGAATTTTCAGAAAATCCTCCAAATTTTAGAACACATTTGAGTAATTTTAAGAGATATGTAGAAGTTTTGAAAAGATTCAAAATTAATGTAAAACTTGAAACGATAGCCTCATATAAAATAAAATGTAGATTTTCGCAGATTTCAAACAGAAAAATTAGGAAAATTGAATTAGGAAAATTGAAAATAAATTTTCGTTTTGAAAAATTATTTTAAGAGAATATTTAAAAAGTTTTTCAAAGATTGAAACCAAATTTTCAAAAATTATTCTAGAAGATTTTAAGAAACCTTTCTAAACTTTGCATGATAATTTTTTATCTTTCTGAAACTCCTAAATATCTCTTAAAATTACTAAAATTTTTTTACACATGCTCATTTGTAAATTATACATCAAAATTTAAAAATTTCACTCACAAATTAAGCATTCTTCAAATACAAAAATTAAAATTCTAACGCTCAAAGTTTAAAAGCCCTTTGAAATTTTAACGATTTCAGGTTTTCTATGTGAAACAATTCAGTAAAAGATTCTTTATTTTTAAATATTTTGCTTCAATTTACTTGTCTTAAATAAAAATTCAAATATTGTTTAATATTCAATAATTAATATTTTGTAATTAAAAATTTCAAATTGAATATATTAGACTGAAACAATATTTTAAATTTAACAAAATCCTTCAATTAAGAATATATTATTATGAAGTTATTTTTAATTTGAAAATAGTTTATAAACTTTCAGTCACATGTTTACATTTGTTTAAAAACTAAGACTTTCAAATTGAAACCGTTTAAGTTTTAACGTTAAAATCTGAAAATTATTGAATTTTAAACTGGTTTAAAATCGTTTTGTCAAATCGTTTTTGTTCACTTTTTATTACTTCAAGTACCGATAAATTAGAAAAATTTCTTAATTTATTAAATAAAAACGTTTTTTTACCTAAAATTGTCAACATTAAAGGGTTTTATTTTTTATTTGCTCAAGACTTTAAGAAAGCATTTAAAAAATTTTTAAATTAAAAATGTAAGCTTAAAAATAAATATTTTAACGGAAAATTTTTTAAGTAAAAAAATTTTGAATTACGCATTGTAAGCTAAATAATAGCATAATTGAAAAACATAACAATTCAAATAATTATTTAAAAACTGTTGCAATCGAACTGAAATCTTTTGAAATTGTTTAAAATCTCTGAAATCTGTTGTAAATTTTCCAAATTTACGATTTTCGAAATCTTTCAAATTTTTGAAATCTTCTAAAATCCTTATTAATTCTTTTAAATAGTTATAAAATCTTTCTAAAACCTTTTGTATTCATGTAAAATCATTAAAATATTAGGAATCTTTGTAAAATATTTTGAAACATTCTAAAAAATTTTAAAAACGTTTAAAATCTGTAAGATATTTTGAAATCCTTGAAATCTGGTGTAGTGCGCCCTTGTTGAAATTTTTAATTTTTAATTCTTTATAAAATTTGTTTGAAATTATTGCAATATTTGAGACTTTTTTGAAATCTTTATGAAATTTTAAAATTTTCTAAGCAAATTTCAAATCTTTTAAAATAATGGTAAAATCATTAAATCATTCGAATCTTTGTGAAACGTTTTAACAATATTTTGAAATCTTGATTAAATTGTTAAAACATTTGTGAAATCTTTCTCTAATATTTGTCCGTGAAAATTTTTTTGTCTATTTGTAATCATTGAAATCTTTTGAAACCTCAAATTTATTTTATTCTTTTGAAATTGTTTTAAATATTTGAAATTTGTTGTAATATATCCTTTTCGAAATCTTTAAAATTCTTGAAATCTTCTGAAATTCTTATTAATTCATTCAAATATTTGTGAAATATTTTTTAATATTCTAAAGCATTTGGAAAGCGTTTAAAATGATTGAAATATTTTGAAATCTTTGACATCTGGTGTACTGTACCCTCTTTAAAATATATTAAATCCTTGAAATCTTTCGAAATTTTTAAATTCTTTTTTGCAATATTTGATATCTTGGTGAAAGCAGTGTTGATCCTGTTTTTTTTTTTTTTTGTTTTAATTTAATTTCCAAGAATTTCGTAGTTAAATTTGCACATTGGACGCTAATCGGAGGAATGTAAAAATTTGATATGTTTTGAATTGAGTCTCGTAAATTGTAATTAGAAAAGATGATATTTTCGCGACTGTGGAAGAAGAGAGAAGAGAGGAGAGAAGGGAAGAAGAAAAAAAGAAAGAGCTCTAACCTCTCTACACCCAATCATGCGACGTCACAACACAAAAGAAGCTATTTAGTCGCCGGTTGCTCTGCTACGCTACCTTGGCGAGACACGTTGTCCCGTCCCGTCCACGTGTGAGTTCGCCTTGTAACCACATTTTTGAATTCGTCTCGACAATCGTGTTACCCAGTACTTCTGATCGTCAGGACTTCCTGCCAGAACTAACAGCTCTCGAGCGCTGTTTGGATCGTAATGCAGTTTGCACGGAGCTATGGCGTCTTCTTTTTTGTCTAAATGTTCCTTGTGAACTTTTATATGACATCCTGAAAACATACAAAAAAAAAAACCCCCCAACAAACATATAAGTCATTCTGAAACTATGTTCAAATTATTTTTTTTTTTAAGTACACGTTTATAAAAGAAAATAACTCAAGGATCAAACGGGCGTTAGACTTACCCTGGGGAATATTTTTCGGGAAATAGGCGACATTTGGGACTTCATTTTTTAAATTCTCTGATTTTCAACAAACTAATTTTTCATTTTTCCTGACTAATAATAATTAAAGACCGAAATTATAATCTTGGTAATCTTCTTTTTTTTTTGATTTTCAAGTCTTAAAAAATACTCTGAAAAAATATATATCTTTTGGAATCTTTTAAAATATCGAACAACTTAATCTTAAATTAAATATTTTTAAAACAATCGTACTACATCTTTTGAAATTCTTTAGAATCCCACGCAATTTTTTTGAAATCTCTTAAAACAATTTCAATATTTGCAAATTCTTTGAACAATTATCCTAAAATATTTCGAATCACTTGAAATCCCTTCAAATTTTTTAAAGCTATTAAAAATTCATTGCAATTTTTTAAAATAACGTAAAATGTTTTAAAATCTTTGAATTTTCTTTAAATCCCTTAAAATTATTCAAATCTATTAAAAAGTCCATGGAATCTTTAAAAATACTCTAAA
>NC_046658.1:133412270-133419467 GCF_010883055.1 Belonocnema kinseyi | reverse complement strand
AAGCTATTGAAAATTCCTTGCAATTTTTGAAAATAACGTAAAATGTTTTAAAATCTTTGAATTTTCTTTAAATCCCTTAAAATTATTCAAATCTATTAAAAATTCCATGGAATCTTTAAAAATACTCTAAAATATTTTCAATCATTTAAAACCCCATTAAATTACTGAAATAAATTGAAAATTTCTTAAAATATTTACAATTTCTTAGAATATTTTAAAACATCCATGGAAACTTATTGAAAATTTGTTAATCAATTTATAAACATAAATAATTTAAATACTTTACAACCTTTTTAAAACTTTTTATAACTCTTTAAAATTCTTTAGAAACTTTAAAAATACCCCAAAACATTGCAAATAATTTGAAATCCACTGAAACATTTTTAAAGTTATTGAAAATGCCTTGCAATTTTTAAAAATAACGTAAAATTGTTTAAAAAATCTTTGAAATCTATTTAAATCCCTTAAAATGATTAAAATCTATTAAAAATTCCATGGAATCTTTAAAAATACTCTAAAATATTTTCAATCATTTAAAACCCAATTTAATTACTGAAATAAATTGAAAATTTCTTTAAATATTTACAATTTCTTAGAATATTTTAAAACCTCCATCGAAACTTATTGAAAATTTGTTAATCAATTTATAAAAATAAATAATTTAAATACTTTACAACCTTTTTAAAACTTTTTATAACTCTTTAAAATTCTTTAGAAACTTTAAAAATACCCCAAAACATTGCAAGTAATTTGAAATCCACTGAAACATTTTTAAAGTTATTGAAAATGCCTTGCAATTTTTAAAAATAACGTAAAATTGTTTAAAAAATCTTTGAACTCTATTTAAATCCCTTAAAATGATTAAAATCTATTAAAAATTGCATGGAATCTTTGAAAATATTCTAAAATATTTTCACTCATTTGAAACCCCATTAAATTACTGAAATAAATTGAAAAATTTTTAAATATTTACAATTTCTTAGAATATTTTAAAACATCCATGGAAACTCATTGAAAATTTGTTTATCAATTTATAAACATAAATAATTTAAATACTTTAAAATCTTTTTAAAACTTTTTAGATCTCTTTAAAATTCGTTAGAAACTTTAAAAATACACTAAAACATTTCAAATAATTTGAATTCCATTGAAACTTTTTAAAACTATTGAAAATTCCGTGCAATTATTAAAAAAAACGTAAAATGTTTTTAAATCTTAGAAATCTTTTTAAAGCCCTTAAAATGATTCAAATATATTTAAAATGCCATGGAATCTTTAGAAACACTCTAAAATATTTTCAATAATTTGAAAGCCCATTTAATTTACTGAAATCAATTGAAAATTTCTTTAAAATATTTAAAATTTCTTAGAATCTTTTAAAATAGCCATACAAACGTATTAGAATTTTTTAAATCCATTTTTAAACTAAAATAATTTGAATCCATTAAAATCTTTTTTAAGCTGTTGAGAATTCCTTGAAATTTTTTAAAATAACGCAAAATTGTTTGAAATTTTAGAAATCTTTTTAAATCCCTTAAAATGATTCAAATCTATTAAAAATTGCATGGAATCTTTAAAAATATTCTAAAATATGTTTACTCATTTAAAACCCCATTAAATTACTGAAATAAATTGAAAATTTTTAAAATATTTACAATTTCTTAGAATATTTTGAAACATCCATGGAAACTTATTGAAAATTTATTAATCAATTTGTAAACATAAATAATTTAAATACTTTAAAATCCTTTTTAAACTTTTTAGAGCTCCTTAAAATTCTTTAAAACTTTAAAAATACCCCAAAACATTTCAAACAATTTGAAATCCATTTCAACTTTTTGAAATAACTTAAAATTTGTTTAAATCTTGGAAATATTTTTAAATCCGTTAAAATGATTAAAATCTATTAAAAATTCCATGGAATCTTTAAAAATACCCTAACATTTTTCCAATAATTTGAAACCATATTAATTTACTAAAATAAATTTAAAATATCTAAAAATATTAAAAATTTCTTAGAATCTTTTCAAATATCCATGGAAACTTATTGAAGATTTTTTATCAATTTTTAGACCTAAACAATTTAAATCCTTTAAATCTTTTGAAATAATTTAAAAACTTTTTCGTGCACTTTAAAATTCCTTAGACACTTTAAAAATACTCCAAAACATTTCAAACAATTTGAAATCCATTGAAACTTTTTAAAGCTGTTGAAAATTCCTTGTAATTTAGAAAATAAGGTAAAATTGTTTAAAATATTTGAAATTTATTTAAATGCCTTAAAGTTATTCAAATCTACTGGGAATTCCATGAAATCTTTAAAAACAAGCTAAAGTTTTTCCAATAATTTGAAACAACATTAATTTACTGAAATCAATTAAAAATTTCTAAAACTTTTTAAAAAATGTTAGAATCTTTTAAAATATCCATGGAAACTTATTGGAAATTTTTTAATGAATGTTTAAACCTAAATAATTTAAATTCTTAAAATTTTTTTGAAATCCTTTTAAAACTTTCTAGAGCTCTTTAACATTCCTTAGAAACTTTTAAAATAACCCAAAACTATTTCAAATAATTTGAAATCCATTTAAACTTTTTAAAGGTATTGAAAATCCTTTGCCATTTTTTTAATTGCCGGAAACTCGTTAACATCCCTCAAAATTATTAAAAATCTATTAAAAATTTCATTAAATCTTTAAAAATACCCTAAAATCTTTCAAACCCTTTAAAATCCCATTAAATTATTGAAATTAATTGAAAATTCCTTAAATCGTTGCGTATCTTCCAAAAATGTTTAAAACTCACGAACATTGTTTGAAGTCCCTTGAAGTCATTTAAATATTTGTAAATCCCATGAATACTATTAAATCTCTTGAAATCTTTTAAAATACCTTAAAATATTTTGAATCATTTGAAATCATTAAAAAAATTTGAAATCTCTTCGAATTACTGAAATATATTTAAAATTCCATAGAATTTTGTTAAATTCCCTAAAATATGTTTAATATTTTAAAATCTTTTGAAATCGCTTGAAACTTTGAAAAGCTTTCAATTTTTTTTTTAATTTCTAAAATACAATTAAATCCTTTGCAAACTCTTCAAATTATGAAAATGAATAAAAAAGTTGTTCAAATCTTTTTAAAATCCCTTAAAATCATCGAAATCTTTGGAAATTTGGCAAAATCCCTTAGAATATATTCAAATATCTTAAAACCTTTTAGGATATATAAAACCGTTTCTTATCTTCCGAAATTCTTTAAAATCGGAGACAATTTTTTTAAAATCTAAGATAATTTAAATCCTTCGAAATTTATTGACAATTTTTTAATTAACATTTACCCTTGAATATTGCGAATTCTTTCAAATTTTTTGAAATCCTTTAAAAGATCTTTAAAATTCCTTAGAAGCTTTAAAAATACCCTAAAATATTCCATATCCTTTGAAGCTCCCTTAAATTACTCAAACTATGAAATCGTTCAATATTTTATAGCATATCAACTGTTTTGTAGAAAATAATAGTTTGGGGCTTGAAAATTCTGCAATTTGGTTGAAAAGTTTTTTCTTTCTTGACCGAAAAATCTTTCTTGCTTTTTTGTTGTAAATACATCTTTTTGGGTTGAAAATTAGATAAATAATTTGAAAGTTCTTTTCTTTCTTGGTTGAAAATGCAATTTCTTTATTGAAAATTCTTTTTTTCTCATTTGATAATTCGTATTTTTTAGTTAAAGATTCAACTACTTGATTGAAAAATTATTTTGAGTCAAAAAATCTATAAATTTCTATCAAAAAGATGAATTTTTAACTTAAATGATGAATCTTTAAATAGAATAATTAAATTTTTGGCCAAAACGATTAATTTAAAAAAAAAAGATTAAATTCTACTACAATTAAATGAATTGAAACAAAACATCCTAAAAAATGTATAAATTACGAAATTAGAAAAGGCTGCCAAAGAAATTAATTTTTAATTAAAACGATGAATCTTCAACAACAAAAATTAAGTTTTTTAACCGAAAAGAAAAATTTTCAAACCAGAAAATTATCTTTCAAAACAAAAAAAAATCATTTTCTACACACAAAACATCGATTTCTTAACAAAATACGTGAATTTTCAACGAAATAGTTGAATTTTTAATTAAAGAAATTAATTTTCAACCAAACTGATAAATTTTTTACTAAAACGATGAATCTTCAGCAACAAAAATTAAGTTTTTTAACCGAAAATAAAATTTTTCAAAGAAGAAAATTATCTTTAAAAAAACATTTAATTTTCTACAGAAAAAAATTCGATTTCTTAACAAAATATGTGAATTTTCAATAAAAAAAATTTTTTAAAAACATTTTCATCCAAATTCTTGAATGTGGAACCATAAAAGATCAATTTTTAACTAAAAATATAATAGTTAAATTTTCAGTTAAATAAATTAATTTTCAACCAAACTGATGAATTGTCAACTAAAATTAATAATCTTCAAATGGAATAGTTAAAGTTTATGCCAAAAAGATGAATTTTAACCATAAAAAAATATATTTTTTAATTATATAAATTATATATAAAATAAATTAAAAAGAAGTTCAATTTTCAAATGCAAAATATCGATTTTCAACCAAATATTTGAATTTTCATCAAAAAAAAAAAGATACGTTGATTTTCAAATGCTAAATCTTCAGCTGAAAATTTATTTTTCGACAAAACAGGTCATCTTTTAACCATGTAAGTAAATTTTTAATGAAAAAAGATGAATTCGCAACCAACAATACAAAAAAAAATTATATTATAATCCAAATATATTTTTTCTTTGAAACACTACTTCTATTCTAAGAACTTCTTAAAGTACTTTCTTTTTCTAAACTTTAGAACATTCTAAATTTCATAAAAAATTTCCTGCTCCAAGTGAAATTATCTTTCTTTACCGAAACTCCCTGTCCTAAAATAAAAAATGATATCTATTTTATAAAATTCCCTGTTCCAATTCCTGAAAAAATGAGGAGTAAGCAAAAATAAAACATGATAAATCTATTTTTTTTTTTTTTTTTTTTAATAATTGAGAAAACGATAATTTCTGTATGTTTGGACTATCTTCAATTCGATTATGAAGTTTAAGCAAGCGAAAAAAATCTCACAGAGCAACACAATTGGTTTTTCTTATAATAAAAAATAAACAAAATTCTTTCGCTCATAAAAATCAGCCTCAACAAAAAGCAGTACTCTTAAACAAAAATAAACGATAATTCAATCAGAGTAAACTAAAATAATCTGAAAAATCTAAGATCAATAAACCGTGAAATAGTCAATAAATTCGTAACTTAATAAATACACTTCAAAAGTTCAAAATTATGAAAATAATGTGAAGCCTGCGAAAATTGAATAATAATAATAATAATAATAATAATAATAATAATAATAATAATAATGAAATAAATATTGATAAAAAAATAAAATGAGAATAAAATGAAAACTTACTTCTACACTCGAGAGCAGGAGGTGGTCTAAACATGTGCCAGAGTTGTTTTGAACATACTTCACAGGTCGTTGGCATGTGATATGAAATGGAAATGAACTCGTGACCTTTCAGACCCTTCAGCGGCTGAGTGCTCAGTTTGTCAGTCAACTGAGGAAGCTCTACTCCTGGAAGTGAATTACCTTCGTCGCCAGGGCGTCTCGCTTCGCCTTCGCCGGCGTATAGCAACTGAAAATTAACCGAGCAAAATTTAAACCATAAAATCTTACGCCAAAATATGCCAGGGTTCAGACTGTTCAAATTTACAGACCAAAATTCTCATCTTGAAATATTTTAATATTGCACTTTTTACCAATTATTTCAGGAAATTTCAGTAAAATTCACGGTGTAGGCCTCACAGTCCCTATGGGATGTAATATAGGGACCAGAGGATACTTTTTTCGCGCTCAAAGAGTAACAAATTCAGGATAAATTCATAAGACTTCAAAAATATCAAAGTAAAGTTCAAAATAATTAAAATGAATTCGAGAAAATGTTTAAAATATAAGAAAATTCCATTGATTTTCGTAAAACTGGAATAAATTTAGATGAATTTAAGGAATTATAAAAATTCAAGGAAATTCAACAGAATTGTATGAAATGATGTTCGTTAATTTATATTGAAAATAATTTATTATTGAAAAAGAATTATAATGCATATTTTTAATTGCAGTTGGAACAATATTTGTCGGTAAAACAGAAATAACTCAAATATTTCGTTCATTTGAACGTTCAGAAACTTCAGGTAGATTATGAAATGCCTAAGAATTCAAGATAATTCCAAAGAATTTAAAAGAATTCAGGGTAAATTAATCAGAATTCTGGCTGAGTTTCAAAAAAAATTTCAAATCTATGAAACCATACCAATTTATAACGAAAAAAAGAGAATTCAAATGCATTGAAAATAATTTTTAAGAATTCAATTGATTTCAGTAAAATTTGAGAGAAAAACTTAATAGAATTCAAAAGAATTTTATGAAATTCCAAAACATTTAAGATGAGTTTTAAAAACTTCAATATAAATTAAATTAAAATGAGTGAATTTAAAAGAATTCAGGATAAATAATACAAATTCAGGACAGATTACAAATTAATGGTAAAAAATATTTGTAAATCTCTTCAAATTTTTGAAACCATACTCACTTCCTAGCAAAAAAAGTGTCTAATGGCCACAAAATAATTCTATCGAATTTAAATGGATTGGAAACAATTTTAATAATCCCTTTAAGGGCATGTGACACAGCTAAATACCTATATTACCGACCACAGTTTTTCAGTTCACTGAATGTTTTTTTGAACCTGAGAACTTTTTTTGTAAATAAAATATCGAGCTGAAACTTCGGGAAATGTATTAGAGTGCAATAAAGTACGTTTAGGTACTGCATTTTGGTAAAAACTTCACTGAAAATTATTTCATCTTTTTTCTGAACCTCAACATTTTTTGAACGTTCGAACTTTTTTTATACATAAAATATCGGTCTCAAACTTTGAGAAATGCAAGAGCCGAAAGAAAACTACGTTAAAGTACGAAGCTTAATAATAAAAGATGTAAAAAAAATATATTTTAATAATCAATTCCAACGGCATCAGCCGATAACGTTGTACACGAAAATACGAAACCTGGCGGCCACTAGGCGAGGCTCTAGAAATTTCGTATTTTCGTGTACAACGTTACCGGCTGATGCCGTTGGAATTG
>NC_046658.1:133402497-133412170 GCF_010883055.1 Belonocnema kinseyi | reverse complement strand
AAAGTTTCAGCTCGATATTTTATTTACAAAAAAAGTTCTCAGGTTCAAAAAAACATTCAGTGAAATGAAAAACTGTGGTCGGTAATATAGGTATTTAGCTGTATCACATGCCCTTAAAAAACTTTAAAAATGAAACGCTCTTAATTGTGTAGGAATTTGTAATTGAATTATTTTCAAATTTAAACTTTGAACTTGGTTGCCTTTCAAAAATGAAAACGCTGAAAATCTTTTAAAACATCCTATAATATTTGTCTGGCAATCTTTTAAAATTTCCTAACATATATCAAATCCTTAAAAATCTTTTGAAATCCCTTGCAATTTTGTAAGCTCCTGAGAATGCCATGAAATTGAAGAGAAAAAAAATACCTTCAAATATTGTTAATCCGTTAATCATTTTATCAATTGAATTAGAAAAATGCAAAAGAATTCCCAAGAATTTCAATGAACTCAGAAAACAAAATTTTAATAAATCCCATAAAATTCTATAAGATCTGGTGATATTTCTTGAAATCCTGAAAAGTTTATTAAAATTAATTGATGGCATTAAAAAATCCTTAAAATGATTGAAAATCACGGAAACTTTATAAAATTCCTCTGAAATCTTTAAAAATATCATAAAACCATATAGATCCTGTAAAATCGTGCTATACCATCAGAAATTCTAGAAAATTCTTTATTCTAAAATATTCCAAACGTTTTAAAATTCCGTTAAATAATTAAATTAATAATTCCTTAGAATCTTTTAAAATTAAATAAAATTTTCTAATTAAAAACTTTTTAAAAAGCCTTAGAAGTTTTACAAAATACCCTGAAATATTTCAAAACAATTCCAGACAATTCATAAATATGTATAGAGCTTAATTGAATAGTGATTGACCCACGAGTTAATTCACTAAAAGAAAAGTAACATATTTCAAACTTTTTTTAATTTCTCGAATTATTTTAAATCACTTAAAAATTCTTAAAAATGTTTTAAATATCCTAAAATATTTGCAATTATCTGGAATCCCATTAAATTACTCAAATCAATTGAAAAATCCTTGAAATCATTTAAAAACTCCCAAAATATTAAAAATTGAAATCCCAATAAATTATAGAAATCAATTGAAAATAAATTTGATTCTTCCTAAAACATCCCAAAATATTTTAAATACTTTGACATCTCGCTAAATTGCTGAAACCAATTTAAAATTTCTTCGAATCTTTTAAAATACTCTAAAATATTTTTAATCTTTTGCAAACTGTTGAAATAGCTTGCGATTTTTAAAAGTCACGAAAATTCCTTGGAATTTCTTTAAATTATAGAAATCAATTAGAAATACCTTTAAATCTTTTAAAATTTGAAAATATTAGTAATTCTCTGAAATCCCAATTATTTGCTGAAATCAATTGAAAATTCCTTGGCATCTTTGTAAAAAAAAAATATTTATATCGTAATCCTTCAAATGCTGCTGAAATGCCTTGTAATTGGTTAAAGGTCTCAAAAACTTGATGAAATTATTTTAAATACTTTTAAATCTGTAAAATAATTAAAAATTTGTAATATTTAAAATAATCATAAATATTTCAAAATAATTCAGGAAAATTCAGAAATAGGTATACTTTATTAAAAATAGTCATATTTATTTTCTTTGAATTATTCTAGAAGCCCATAAAACTTTTAAAACCCTTTGAAAATTCCTTGGTATTTTTGAAAATACCTCAATCTGAAATACTGAAAATTCTTTGGAATCTTCTCGAATATCCTCAAGTCTTTCAAATTCATTCAAATCTTTTGAAATACCTATGAAATCTTTGGAAATCTTTGAAATCCTACGAAATTCCTCAAATTTTTATCAATAAGGTCCTTGAAAATTTATTTAAATATCTTGAGAGCTTTTATAAATCTCTTAAAATCATTGAAATCTTTTGAAATTTTATAATCTACCTTGCAATATTTAAAAATATCACAACCAAAATATTTTGAAATCCCTTCAAATTGCTGAAACTTATTAAGAATTTCTTGGAATATTTCCAATATCCTAAAATATTAGAATTTTTTCATCATATTTGGAAATACCTTTAAAAATTTGGAAATCTTTGCTTCCATTAACATATTATAAAATACTCTGGGAGTTACATGAATCCCTTCAAATTACTGAAATCATATTAAATTACTGAAATGATTTGAACACTCCTAGGAATATTTTTAAATACCCTGAAATATTTATAATCCTTTACGATTTGTTAAAATACCTTGTAATTTCTTAAATCTGGTGACAATTCCTTGAAATTTTCAAATTTATCCTGAAATCTTTCAAGTCACCTGAAATCCATTTAAATTATTGAAATCTTTTAAAATCCTTAACATTTTTAAAAATATACTAAAATATTTGCAATCCTTTGACTTCCGTTAAAATTCGAAAATCAATACAAAATTCTTGGGAATCTTTTAAAATATCATAAAATATTTCTAATCCTTCACTGACCGTTAAAATACCTTGAAATTTCCTAAATCTCGTGAAAATTATTTGAAATTTTTTTAATTACACTGAAATGTTTCAATTCCCTTGAAATCCCTTCAAATTATGAAAATCATTTAGAAATTCCTTTGGAATCTTTTAAAATTCCCTACAATATTTCAAACTCTTTGAAATCATCTGAAACCCCTTGAATTTTATTAAAGCTTTTAAAACTTTCTTGAAATTGTGAAAAATATTTTAAAATATTTTCAGTTCTTTGAAACCTCATTAAATTACTGAAATCAATGGAAAATTTCTTGCAATCTTTTAAATAAATAAAAAGAATTTAATATTTAAAATAATATAAAAAAAAATAAAATTAATCTAAGATGTAAAATATTTAAAATTCTTTAAAATCCCATTAATTTACAGAAATCAATTGAAAACTTCTTGAAATCTTTCAAACAAATAAAAAAAATTAAATATTTAAAATAAAATAAAAAAATAAAAATAATCTAAAATGTAAAATATTTCAAATTTAAAATAAAATAAATATCATATAAAGTGTAAAATATTTCAAATTCTTTGAAATTTTAAAAAAATATCTTCAAATATTTGAAATTCTTTAAAATCCCATGAATTTACTGAAATCCTATTGAAATTTTTTTGAAATCTCTTGAACAAATAAAAAAATTAAATATTTAAAAAATAAATAAATAAAAATAATCTAAAATGTAAAATATTTCTAATTAAAAAAATTTTTTTAAATATCTTTAAAGATTCAAAATAAAATAAAAAAATAATCTAGAAAGTAAAATATTGCA
The DNA here is from genome assembly GCF_010883055.1 of Belonocnema kinseyi. Classification (NCBI taxonomy): domain Eukaryota; kingdom Metazoa; phylum Arthropoda; class Insecta; order Hymenoptera; family Cynipidae; genus Belonocnema; species Belonocnema kinseyi. Next base: position 133,408,905 of record NC_046658.1, on the reverse strand, counting down.
AATTCTTTGACATTTAAAAAAAATATCTCAAATATTTAAAATTCTTTAAAATTCCATTAAACTACTGAAATCAACTGAACATTTTTTTAAATCTTTTGAACAAATAAAAAAATATATATATTTAAATTAAATAAAAAAAATGTAAAATGTAAAATATTTCAAATTCTTTGACATTTTTGAAAAATATCTTCAAATATTTAAAATTCTTTAAAAATCCATTAAATTACTGAAATCACTTGAAAAATAAAATAGAATAAAAAAAAAGTTTAACTATTTCAAATTCTTAAAAAAAAAATTATTTCAAATATTTAAAGTAAAATAAAAATAATAAATCTAAGATATTAAAAATTCTTTGAAAATTGTTTAAGTCTGAATTTTTTTAAATAATATCTTTGAACCTTTAAAATTCTTTAAAATCCCATTAACTTACTAAAGTAAATTGAAAATTATTTGGAATCATTTAAAATATTTCGAATAATTTGAAATCCCATTAAATTACTGCAATCAATTGAAAATTTCTTGTTTTTTTTAAACAAATAAAAAAATTTAATATTTAAAATAAAATAAACAAATAAAAATAATCTAAAATATTTAAAATTTTCTAAAATCCCATTAAATAACTGAAATCAATTAAAATTATGTGGAATCATTTAAAATACCCTAAATCCACAAATGTTTCAAATTCTTGCAAATTTTTTTAAGCCACTTGAAATTTGTTAAAGCTTTTGAAAATTGCTTGAAATGTTTAAAAATATCTAAAAATATTTTTAATTCTTTTAAGTCCCATTAAATCACTGAAATTTTTTATTCTTTTATATTTATTTTTTTATAATTCTTCAAAAACCAAAGAAAATATGTTTAAATCTCTTAAAAAATGTTAAATCTTTTGAAATTATTTCAAAGAATTGAAATATATTAAAATACCCTAAAATATTTAAAACTTTTTGAAATACCATTAAATTAATTGAAATCAACTGAAAATTCCTGAGAATTTTTTTAAATAACGTAAAATCTTCAAAATCTTTGGAAATACCTTTGAAATATTTGTCAAATCTTTAAAACCCTACAAATTCCCTCAAATTTCTGTCATTAAATTATTTGAAAAATTATTAAAATATTTAGGAAGATTTTAAATCTCCTAAAAATATAAAAATCCTCCGAAATCATATAATATCCCTTGAAGTTTTTTTAAAATAACCTAATAACAATATTTTTAATCCCTTAAATTCATATGAATCTATCGAAATCCCGGTTCACAAACATTTTTCAGGGTCCATGAAATTTAAAAAATCGAACCTGTTTAAATTCGGAATTTTAATGCTTTTCGAAAAATTCCCTGTTCCAATTCAAAATTTACATTTTTTTCGAAAATATTCCGTTTGAATTTAGAATGACAATTCATTCTACTAAAAAACTCCCTTTTCCAGCTCGGAATTTATTTAAATTTTAATATTCCATTTTCCAAAAACAAAAAATTATAATTCTTTTGGACAAATACCAGTTTAAACTCAAAATTGGTTAAAATTTGAAAATTCCCTGCTTCAACTCAGAATTAGAATTCTTTCAAAAAAAGTTCCTCTTCCAAATCAGAATTTTGTTCCTTTTCGAAAATTTCCAGTAATAGCTGAGAATTTTTTTAAATTTCAAAATTCCCGCTTCCAAGTCAGATTTATTATTATTCTGGATAAATTCCAGTTCCAACTATAAATTTGTAAAAGATTGAAAATTCCCTGTTCAAATTAAAAGTTCAATTATTTTTATTTTCAATAGTTTAAAAATTCTTAACATCCTTTAAAATTTTATTTCAAGATTTTGAAACATCTATCTGCTGTTTAAAATTTTTTAAATTGTAAATATTATTAAAAATTGGCCACAAATTCTAAACATCTTTTCAAAATTATTTAAATTTCATGTAATTTTTCAACATAAAAATCATTTTTAATCTTCCTAGTTTTCTTTAAGAAAATTATTCTTTTGAAGCCTTTCACAATTCTTAAAAAGCTTCAAGTGTTCAAGTGTTATTTATAAAATCAAAATTGTAACGTTCAAAGTTTAGTACTTTTTTTCAATTTACGAAATTTAAATTAGACCAAAATCCAAATTAAAAATCCCATTTAACGTCCAATAATCAAATTGATGCAAAATCCTGTTAAACAAAACAAGAATCCAACGACCAAATTTGGACCACAACGAATAAACGAAAACCAAAAAAACCCTATTTTAATCTGAACCCCCGCCCCCCCAAATTCGGAAAAAAATAAAAAAGAGGAATTTATAATTACTGATTTTAAATAGTCAGATATTTTTAAATATTGAGTAATTGTTCGTTTTTTGAATTGAAAAAATTTCAAATTGCATGCTTTAAACATATAATATATTTTATACTGAAATTTAATTAAAGCCTTTCATTATAAATATATTATTTTTAACTTGTTTGAAAATTGAAAATAATTTACAAAGTTTCAATAGGGCGCTCAAATTTTTTTAAAACTTTCCAATTGAAACAGTTTAACCTTCAACGTTAAAATCTACAAATTCTAAAAACTAATGCCAAATCGTTTCGTCAAATCAATCATTATTTACTTTTTAAATCTTAAAGTGAATTCAATGTTAAAAACATTAATTAATTTATATTCACAGTTGGTAAACTAAACATTTTGGTCATTTCACATCTTCATTTGTTAAAGTCTTAAAAATTGCATTTTAAAATTCTTTTAATTCAAAAGTAAACTTTTAAAAATACCCTAAAATCTTTGAAAAATCCCTTCAAATTATAAAAAATATATATAAAATTTCTTTTTAATCTATAAAAATATTCTAAAATATTTCAAAATGATTAAAGAAAATTCAGAAATAGGCATAAATCTGAATTCGATAGTGAAAATTCACCATGGGTTAATTTATTAAAAGAAACGTGATCTTTTAATTTGAAAAATTGCTCACTAAAGTGAATCTTTGAAGAATTTCGTGAATTTTTCAATATTATTTAAAAAAAAAAAAGGTTATATGTACCTGGAATATCCTAGGAATATCTTTGGCATCGGCTCGAATCACGTCTCCTTGAGTGACGGATCTGACATGGAAGACTTTACTCAAATCCAATATCAGAACTGGATCGGCATTCATTTTGTCGTTCTCGCTATTATAAAAAATTATCTTCTTCGATGACACGACAACGTACTGCTTCTTCCAGCCATGTCTCTTAATGTTCTGCTTATTGGGAACGTTCAACCAACCCTCCAATCTCATGGCACCGTGTTCCGACAAAACAGAGTCTTCTCCGTCATTCTCCACCGACGACACGCTCGCCGTCTCGGAATTGATCGAAGTTATTTTCATTTGAAGTGTTTCGATCTCAGAATCTTTAGAATCCAGCTCCATTTGAAGCCTCAATTTCGACTGATTTTCTTCGACGAGTTGTGCCTAAAAAAAAAAAAAAAAAAAAAAAAAAAAAAAAAAAAAAAAAAAAACAAACACAGTTAATGCAAAAACATATAACAAGTTACGAATAACAATACGTAATTGAATTTTTAACTGAACAAGAATCAATTTTCTACAAAAAGGGATGAATTTTCTACCATAATAATTAAGTATTCAAACTAAAAAGTCGAATTTTTTAGGAAACAGTTGAGTTTTATACAAAAAAAAAAATGAATTTTTAAGAAACAAGATTATTTTCAACCAAGAGACATGAATTTCCAACCAAACCGTTGCATTTGAAACCAACCAGTTAAACTTGCAAACAAAATAGTTGATTTTTCAAAAGAAAAGCGTTTTTCAGTCAAAAAAGAGAAAAAATTTCCTAAAATACTAATTTTCTTAAAGTTTCGTTTTTTTTTTGTTTTTTTTTTGGTCGAAAATTCATCTATTTCGGTAAAAACCTGCATTATTTTGACGAAAACGAAGTTTTTTGTTGAACATTTAAGTTATTTTTAATTATTAATTTTATAAGTAATTATTAATTTAACTTATAATTCAAATTGTTAATAAAATTAAATAAAAAATAAATAATCTAAATATTAAAATTATATTAACAATTATCATAAAATTAAATTAATTAAATTTAATTTATCTATTCCTTTAAATCGAATATATAAAATTAATAATCTTAAACCTAATACCCCCTCACAAATAACAATTAATAAAACATTAATTTTGTAAATTTGAATTTTAGACCAAAAAAGATGGGTTTCTAACAAAATAGTTGAGATTTCAAACAAAAATGATTAAATATGAAAAAAGACGATTGCATTTTTCACGAAATAATTTAATTATTCTGCCAAAAGGATGAAATTTCTACAATCAGTTGAATTTTCAACCGTTGCATTATAAATAACTCGTTAAACTTTCAAACAAAATAGTTGATGTTTCGTAAGAAAAGCGTTTTTCAGTCAAAAAAGATAAAAAAAATTTCAACCAATTTGTTCAATTTTTATCCTAAAAGACCAATTTTGTACAAAAAAATTTAATTTTGAACCCTGAAATATGAATTTTCAAAAAAAAGTAATTGTTTAACCATATAGTTGAATTTTCGATCAAATTGATGGATTTTCAATCAAGAAGATTAATTTTCTACCAGAAAAAAAAAATTAAAAAAAAAACAACATTTTTTCAACAAAATAGTTACATTTCCAACCAAAGAGATGAATTTTCAACTAAATTGACAAAAATCGACGAAAAACTTCAATATCAACAGAATAGATGAATTTTCTACCATAATAGTTAAATAATCAAACTAAAAAGTCGAATTTTTTAGAAAACAGTTGACTTTCATGACAAAAATAAACAAAGAATTTTTAACAACAAACCTAATTTTCAACCAAGAGGGATGAACTTTCGACCACATGAGTTAATTATAACAACAATCTTTTTAAACCAAAACGTTGCATTTAAAACCAACTAGTTCTTTTAAACAAAATACTTGAATTTAAAAAAAAAGCGTTTTTCAGTTTAAAAAAAAGAGAAAACTTTCAACCGTTATATTCAATTTTTATCCTAAAAGACCAATTTTGTTCAAAAAAATGTAATTTTGAACCGTGAAATATGAATTTTCAACAAAAAAGTAATTCTTAATCCAAATAGTTAAATTTTCGATCAAATAGGTGGACTTTCTATCAAGATTAATTTTCTACAAAAAAAAAGAATTAAAAGAAAGGCAATTTTTCAACAAAATACATGATTTTTCAACAAAATAATTACATTTTTAACCAATTAAATGCATTTTCAACTAAAATGGCCAAAATACGACTAAAAAAGTTCAACAGCAACAAAATGGATGGATTTTCGATCATAATAGTTTAGTATTCAAACTAAAAAGTCGAATTTTTTAGGAAACAGTTGACTTTTATACAAAAAAATGCATTTTTAACAATCAATACAATTTTCAACCAAGAGAGATGAATTTTCAACCGAATAAGTTAATTATAAAAAAAAATCATTTTTAACCAAACCGTTTTATTTAAAACCAACTGGATAAACTTTCAAACAAAATAGTCGAATTTTCAAACAAAAGGCCATTTTTCAGTCAACAAAAGATAAAAAATTTTCATCGAATTAATTAATTTTAATCTCAAAATAATAATTTTCTACAAAACAATTTAATTTTGAACCTTGAAATATGAATTTTCAACAACAAAAAAAGTAATTGTTTAACAGAATAGTTCAATTTTCGATAAAATAGATGCATTTTCCACAAAAAAAGATTAATTTTCTACCAGAAAAAAAAAGAATTAAAAGAAAGTCATTTTTTCAACAAACTACATGAATTTTCAATTAAATAGTTACATTTTTAAACAAAGAGATGCATTTTCAACTAAAATGACCAAATACGACGAAAAAAGTTCAATATCAACAAAATGGATGAATTTTCTACCAAAAACTTAAATTTAAATCTAAACGAGATCAATTTTCACAAAAAATGGAATACTTCTATTTACTTTTCTTTTTTTGTTGGTGTTCAAAATTTCATCATTTTGTTAGAAATTAATCCTTTTGACTTGGAAATTCAACTTTTTGTTGAAATTCTTCTTTTTGAGATGAAAATTCAACTATTGTAGTAGAATATCGAATTATTTGGATGAAACCACAATTTTTTGTTGAAAATTCAACTGCTTTTAAGAAAATTAATCTTTTTGGCTGAAACATCAGACTATTTTTTCTTTTTTTCTGTTGTTGAAAATTTAATGATTCTGTTAAAATATCATCCTCTTTGGTTGAAAATTGGTTTGAAAATTTAAGTTCAAATAAATTTCCTATTTAAGAAGCCGAATGTACAAAAAAATCTGAACTTTGGACCAAAAAATTTATTTTTCAACAAAATAGTTACATTTTTAACTAAAAACATGAATTTTCAAATAAAATAAAAAAAATTCTACAAAAAAAGTTTAATATCAACAAAATGGATTAATT
>NC_046658.1:133395110-133402397 GCF_010883055.1 Belonocnema kinseyi | reverse complement strand
AGTTGAATTTTCAAAAGCAAAACATTTTTCAGTCAAAAAAGATAAAAAATTTCCATCGAATTGTTGAAATCTTATCCCAAAATACTAATTTTCTACAAAACAATTTAATTTTGAATCCTGAAATATGAATTTAAATAAAAAAAGTAATTGTTTAACCAAATAGTTAACTTTTCGATCAAATAGGTGGAATTTTCATCTAAAACAGATCAATTTTAAAACAAAAATGGAATACTTCAATTTTCGTTTTAAAAAAATTGAGTTGAAATTTAACCTTTTTGGTATAAATTTCATTATTTGGATGAAAAAGATCTCTTTTGTTTGAAATTCATTTTTTTTTATATGATTCATGTCTTTGGTTAGAAAATTATACTTGTTTGTTGTTCGAAATTTAAAAATTTTGATCAAAATCACTCCTTTTTAATTTAAAATTCAACGTTTTCGTTCAAAATTCTTCTTTTCGAGATGAAAATTCAACTATTTTGGTAAAATGTCCAATTATTTGGATTAAAACACAATTTTTCGTTGAAAATTTAATAATTCTGTTAAAATATCATCGTTATTGTTTGAAAATTGCATAATTTTCTTAAAATTTCGTTATTTTTGTGTCGAAAATTCAACTACATTGGTAAAAACCTCCATTATTTTGATGAAAATGAATTTTTGATGTTGAAAATTGGTCCTTTGGTTTAAGAATTTAAGTTGAAATAAATTTCTTATTTAAGAAGTAGAATGTACAACAAAAATTTGAATTTTCGTCGAAAAAAGATGATTTTTGAACAAAATAGTTACCGATTTGTTCAATTTTTATTCTAAAAGACCAACTTTGTACAAAACAATTTAATTTTAAACCATGAAATATGAAATTTCAACATAAGTTGAATTTCAATCTAAACGAGATCAATTTTAAACCAAAAATAGAATACTTCAACTTTTCTTTTTAAAAAATTCAGTTAAAATCTAACTTTTTTGTTGAATACATCCATTATTTTGATGAAAAGGAAGTTCTTTTGTTGAAAATTGAACTGTTTTGCAGAAAATTTGTCTTTTTGGTTTGAAAATTTAAGTTAAAAAAAAATAATTTCCTATTTAAGAAGGCAAATGTAAAACAAAACAATTAAATTTTCGACAAAAAATATGATTTTTGAACAAAATAGTTGAGTTTTCAAACAAAAATGATTAAACATCAACAAAAGACGATTGCATTTTTCACGAAATAGTTGAATTTTCCAGCCAAAAAGATGAAATTTCTAGAATCAGTTGAATTTTCAATCCGAAAATCTCAGTTTTAAACAAAAAAGTTATTTTTCAACAAAGTAAACAAGAAAAGTTAACTTTCAAACATGAAAAATGAATTATATTAAAACAAATTAATTTTCAAGCGAACCGTTGCATTTAAAACCAACTAGTTAAACTTTCAAATGAAATAGTTGAATTTTCAAAAGAAAAGCGTTTTTCAGTTAAAAAAGAGAAAAAATTTCAACCGATATGTTCAATTTTTATCCTAAAAGAACAATTTTGTACAAAACAATTTAATTTTGAACCCTGAAATATGAATTTTCAACAAAAAATTGTTTAACCATATAGTTGAATTTTCGATAAAAATGATGGATTTTCAATGAAGAAGATTAATTTTCTACCAGAAAAAAAAGAATAAAAAAACCATTTTTTAAACAAAATACATTAATTTTCAACAAAAGTTACATTTCCAACCAAAGAGATGAATTGTCAACTAAAATGACAAAAATTCGACGATTAAAGTTCAATATCAACGAAATGGATGAATTTTCTACCAAAAACTTGAATTTAAATCTAAACGAGATCAATTTTCAACCAAACATGGAGTACTTCAATTTTCCTTTTAAAAAAATTAAGTTAAAATGTAACTGTTTTGGTCGAACGTTCAATTATTTAGATGAAAAAGATCTCTTGTTTTTTTTCGGGATTCATCTCTGGTTAAAAATTTCTACTTTTTTTTGTTGGTGTTCAAAATTTAAAAATTTTGTTAGAAATTAATCCTTTTGACCTGGAAATTGAACTGTTTCGTTAAAAATTCTACATTTTTAGTTGAAAACTCAACTATTTTGGTAGAATGTCCAATTATTTCGATGAAAACATAATTTTTTGTTGAAAATTTAAGTTGAAATAAATTTCCTATTTAAGAAGGCGAATGTACAACAAAACATTTTAAATTTCGACCAAAAAAGATTATTTTTGAACAAAATAGTTCATTTTTAAAGACGAAAGATGAATTTTCTGATAAAAAGAAAGTAATTTTCAAGGGAACCGTTGTATTTAAAACGAACTTTAAAAAAAAATAGACAAATCTTCAAAGAAAAAATTCATTTGAAACCAAAAAAGATGAATTGTCAAACAAAAAATTACTTCCCTATAAAGAAAAAGATGAACTTTTAACAGAAAAAAAATACATTTCCTATTCAAAAAGGGCGAACTTACTACAAAACATTTGAATTTTCTATAAAAAATGTGATTTTTGAACAAAATAGTTGAATTAAAAAAAAAAATTAAACTTACGACAAAGAAAAATACTGCGTTTTTACAAAATAATTGATTTTTCTGTCAAAAAAGATTTTAGTTAACTTTTCACGATTGAAATATAAATTTTTATACAAGAAATAAGTTTCTACGAAAAGCAAATTGAATTTTCAACCTAAAAAGACGATTTTTTTAAACAAAATAGTTGAATTCTCTACCAAATAATTGCATTTTTATCCAAGAAACATGAAATTTGTACTAAAATAGACGACTTTTTAATCAAAAATGAAATTTTTTAAAAGTTAAAACAGATCCTTTTCTACCCCAAAAAAATCGATTTTTTAATAAAATACATATATTTTGAACAAAAAAGTTCAATTTTCAATTAAGAAACAGCATTTTTCACCCAAATTTTGAATTTAAAACAAATAGTTTGTATTTCATAAAAAAAGATCGATTTTCAACTAAAAACAGAATGGTTGAATTTTTCATTAAAAATCTAATTATTAATAAAAAAAACGGATTTTCAACAAAATAGTTCAATTTTCTACTAAAACATGTGAATTGTATACCTACTAAATAGATGAATTTTTAATCATAGAGAATAATATTCTAGAAAAAAAAATTCCAAAAATTAAATACATTTTCAAAAAAATAGTTCAATTTTCGGCAAAAAAAATCTTTTTTAATGTTTCAATCGAATAGCTCATTTTTTAACAAAAGAAATTAATTTTTAATTAAAATAATGAATTGAAAAAAAATTAATATTTAACAAGATTTAAAATTTTAATGGAGCAATTTTGTGTCAGTCGAACCTAAAAAATAAATTTTCAACTAAAATGATAATAATTTAACTGGAATACTTGAATTTTTATACGTAAAGAAGAATTTTTAAAGAAGGAGATTAACTTTTAAAGAAAAAGTTCCTTTTCCACCAAAAAAATCGATTTTTAAACAAAATATATGAATTTTCAACAAAACATTTAAATTTTCAATTGAAAAATACAATTATTCACCCAAATTGTTGAATTTAAAACAAATAGTTGTACTTTCATCCGAAAAAAATCGATTTTCAACTCAAAACAGAATAGTTTAATTTTCCGTTAAAAATATCATTATTAATGCAAAAATTTTTAAAATGGATTTTCAGCAAAATAGTTCAATTTTCCATTGAATCAGCTGAATTTTATACCTACTAAAAAGATATATTTTTAAGCATAAAGACTTATTTTCCACAAATTAAATACATTTTCAAACAAATAGTTTAATTTTTTAATAAAAAATATTAATTTTCAACCAAATAGTTGAATTTCCAATTAAAAAACAAAAACAAGTTTTCAACCAAATTGTTGAATTTTTAACCAAATAGTTGAATTTTTGTCCAAAAAGATCAATTATCAACGAAAAATAGAATAGTTGCATTTTCCGTTAAAAATATAATTATTAATAAAAAAACACGGATTTTCAGCAAAAAAGTTCAATTTTCTACTGGAATATATGAATTTTATACCTACTGAAAAGATGGATTTTTAACCAGAAAGATTAATTTTCTAGAAAAAGGACGAATGTTCCATAAATTTAATACATTTTCAAACAAATGCTTTGATTTTTTAATAAAAAATATCAATTTCCAACCAAAAAGTTGAATTTTCAATTAAAAAACAACATTTTCCACCCAAAATATTGAATTTTAAACAAATAGTTGAATTTTCACCTAAAAAAGATTGATTTTCAACCAAAAATAGAATAGTTGAATTTTCCGTTAAAAATCTAATTCTTAATTGGAAAGAAAACGGATTTTCAGCAAATTAGTTCAGTTTTCTACTGGAATATGTGAATTTTATACCTACTAAAAAGATGGAATTTTAACCATAAAGATTATTTTTCTAGAAAAAAGGATGAATTTTCCACAAATTCAATCCATTTTCAAACAAATAGTCGAATTTTTAATTAGAAAACACATTTTTTTACTGAAATTGTTGAATTTTATATAAATATTGGAATTTTCATCAAAAAAAGATTGATTTTAAATCAAAAACAGAATAGTTGGATTTTCCGTAAAAAACCTAATTCTTAATACAAAAATTACAAAAATGGATTTTCAGAAAAATAGTTCAATTTTCCATTGGAATAGGTGAATTTTCTACCTACTAAAAAGATAAATTTATAATCATACACTTATTTTCTAGAAAGAAGACGAATTTTCCACAAATTAAGTACATTTTCAAAGAAATATTTTAATTTTTGAAGAAACAATATCAATTTTCAACTAAATAGTTAAATTGCCATTAAAAACACAAAAACAAGTTTTCACCAAAACTGTTCAATTTTTATCCAAAAAGATCAATTTTTCGACCAAAAATTGAATAGTTGAATTTTTCGTAAAAAATTTAATTCTTAATCAAATAATCTTTAAAAAACACGGATTTTCAGCAAAACAGTTCAATTTTCTCCTGGAACAGAAAAATTTTATACCCACTAAAGATTAATTTGTAATCATAAAGATTAATTTTCTAGAAAAAATATAATTTTTTCAAAAAGCAAATACATTTTCAAGAAAATAATTAATTTTTCATTTAAAAAACACAATTTTTCACCTAAATTGTTGAATTTTAACCAAATAGTTGTATTGTTCCAAAAAAGATAAATTGTCAACCAAAAATAAAATAGTTGAATTTTCCGTTAAAAATCTAATTCTTAAAAGAAAAGAAAAAACTGATTTTCAGCAAAATAGTTCAATTTTCTCCTAGAAAGGTTGAATTTGATACACACTAAAAAGATGAATTTTTAATCATAAAGATTAATTTTCTAGAAAAAAAGACGAATTTACCACAAATTAAATACATTTTTAAAGAAATAGTTTAATTTTTAAATAAAAAGTATCAATTGTTAATCAAATAGTTGCATTTTTATCCAAAAAAGATCGATTCTCAACGAAAAATAGAATAGTTGAATTTTCCGTGAAAAATCTCATTCTTAATAGAAAAAAAAAAAACGGATTTTCAGTGAAATAGTTCAATTTTCTCCTGGAACAGATGAATTTTATGCCCACTAAAAAGATAACATTTTAATCATAATGACTTATTTTCTAGAAAAAAGATGAATTTTCCACAAATTAAATACATTTTCAAAGAAATAGTTTAATTTTTGAATAAAAATATCAATTTTCAACCAAATAGTTAAATTTCCAATTAAAAAACAAAAACATTTTTTTACCCAAATTGTTGATTTTTTACCAAATATTTCAATTTTTATCCAAAAAGATCATTTTTCAACGAAAAATAGAATAGTTGAATTTTCAGTTAAAAATCTAATTCTTAATACAAAAAATTTTTAAAACACGGCTTTTCAGCAAAGATAATACATTTTCAAACAAATAGTTGCATTTTCAATTAAGAAACATAATTTTGCACCCAAATTGTTGAATTTTAAACAAATAATTGAAGTTTCATCCAATAAAGATTTTTAACCAAAATTAAAATAGTTGAATTTTCCGTTAAAAACTAGTTCTTAATAAAATAAATTTTTTAAAAACGGACTTTCAACAAAATTATTCAATTTTCTAATGGGAAAAATTGTTAAATTGTTAAATTTGTTAAATTTTCAATTAAAAAAAAGGATAATTTTTCAATAAAAAATAGAATAGTTGAATTTTCCATTAAAAATCAAATTCTTAATAATAATTTTAAAAATAAATAAATTTGTAATAATATAAAAAAACCGATTTTCAACAAATTAGTTAAATTTTCAAAAATAGGCAAATCTTTAAAATCCAGAAATTATTTCGTAACAAAAGAGTTTAATTTTTAACCTCAAGCAGTATCTAATAAACACTTATTAAACACACTTATATGCCCCGTGACTGTACATAAAGTGGAAATTGTTTGTCTAAAATTGACCAAAATCATTAAAATAATGAAAACTCGAAATTTACTGCTATCAGCAGTAAGATCACGTTTTTAAAAAATAAATTCCAGATCAAGTCGCCACTCTGAGGACGACACCATAGAGACCGAATCTTGAAAATAGGGTATTTTCGGGACCTAAACCGACAATAGGGGACATAGTTATCGTTCTGTGAAAAATGATTTTCAATTTTCCCAGAGAATGTTAAGAAAATTTTTTATTCTTTTGAACTCTTTCACAATTCTTTAAAAAATGCTAAATTTTTTGTTTTAAATTTGCAAACATCTACATTTTATTTTAAATGTGACTGTAAGTATTTGAAATTATTTCAAGTTCTAAATTTAATTCGAATCTTTTTAAAACTTTTAAATATCTCTTAAAATTACTCTAATATTTCAAAAATAATCAGTGTTCTATTAACATGTATAAAATCACATTCATTTTTTTTTAATTTGCAGGACTTTCTAGAAGTTATAGAAAAAGTTGAATTCATTTTGAAATATATTTAAAAGTTTTTAAAAAAATTCAAACATTATTTTGATTTTGGAAAAATTTAAAACCACTTCTAGGTTTTCCAAGATTTTGAAATAAAATTTTAAAGCTTTTAAAGGATGCCTAGACTATTTAAAATAAAAATAATTTAACATCTAATTTAAAAAATGTTAAATTAATACATTATTTTTCAATTTTTAATGTGTCTAGCTTAAAATTACTTAAAATAATATAATTTTGAAAATTTGTAAAGTTCATTGCTTGATTCTTTAATTTAGACTATTAAAAATGTTGACGTGGATTTATATTTTTGGAACTTGATATAAATCTTTAAACTCTATAATTGATAAGAGTTCTGAATTTTGCAGTTTATTTGCATTTCATTTAACATTGTTT
>NC_046658.1:133393165-133395010 GCF_010883055.1 Belonocnema kinseyi | reverse complement strand
ATTATTTGTTTAAATGCATGCCATTATAAAAGTTTGGCAATTTCCAGACTTTGTACAAAACACAGACTCAAGAACTCCGCGAGGAGCTTGACGACAAGTCTCGATCGTATCAAGAGTTGGAGGAAGAACGAAATTCCTTCTGTCATCAGCTCGAGCTCGCTCTTGCTCGAGGCGATGCCGAGGCTTTAGCGAGATCGATTGCCGAGGAGACAGTCGCCGATTTGGAGAAGGAGCGAACCATGAAAGAGTTGGAGTACAAGGACAGTATGACGAAGCACCATCAGGAATTGAATGCCAAGGAGCAATTGGTGAACAGACTCAAGGACAATGATGTGGAAATGAAGAAGACGGTCGAGCAATATTTAAAAGAGAAGGAAGACTTAAACAAGAGGCTGAAGGAGATTCAAGAGCAGCTGAACGAGGAGCAGTCGAATTCCGATGAAATTGAAAGACTGAGCAGTAAACTGAAAACGGAACAGCTTCTCAAGCAGACGGCTGTCAACAAATTGGCGGAAATTATGAATCGAAAGGATCTGTCGACGGTTGGTAAAACGAAAAACAAGGCTTCCTCGGCAGATCTCAGGAAAAAGGAGAAGGAGTGTCGAAGACTTCAGCAGGAGCTGACGCAAGAGAGAGAAAAGTACGGTCAGTTGGCTGCCAAGTGGCAGAAGGATCTGCAGGATCTCCAAGTGAGTGAAATTAGATTTCTTAGACAGATTGAAAATTGTAAAATAATTTTTTAACTAAACAGTTTTTAAATTAGATGTTAAATTATTTTTATTTTAAATAGTCTAGGCATCCTTTAAAAGCTTTAAAATTTTAGTTCAAAATCTTGACAAATCTAGAAGTGATTTTAAAATTTTCCAAAATCAAAATAATGTTTCAATTTTTTTTTAAAACTTTTAAATATATTTCAAAATGAATTCAACTTTTTCTATAACTTTTAGCAAGTCCTGGAAATTAAAAAAAAATGAATGTGAATTTATAAATATTAATAGAACACTGATTATTTTTGAAATATTAGAGTAATTTTAAGAAATATTTAAAAGTTTTAAAAAAATTCGAATTAAATTTAGAACTTGAAATAATTTCAAATACTTACAGCCACATTTAAAATAAAATGTAGATTTTTGCACTAAATGGTTAAATTTTCAAGCGAAAAAGATAAATAGTCTGCATTTATTAAACCAAAAAATTAAGTAGATTAAGTTCTATGAAACAAAATTAATTTTCTATTAAAAAAACAGCAATAAAAACGAATTTTCTACAAAAAAGTTGAATTTTGTACCAAATAGTTGAATTTTATACTAAATTTTCTAATTTTCAATAAAATAGTCTAATCCTCAATTAAAATAGAATGAAAAATAATGTTAACGAAATTTAAAATTTTTCAACATAAAATATTAATGTTTATCAAAAAATGTTATAGTTAATATTTCCACAACAAAATTTTAATGTAAAAAAAAACAAAACATTTTGTTGAACTTTCAAGCCAAAAAGCCTAATTCTCTATAAAACAATTTAATATTGAAAAAGAGAACATCAAATAACAACAAAAAAAGTTTATTTACAATTAATCAGTTGATTTTTTTAACAAAATATTTGAATTTGTAGTAAAAAAAAAACATTTTGAAATTTAAAGAAATTCGTTCAACTTTCAAGCAAGTAGTGGGATTTTTAATAAATCATTTTTTTGGTTCAAAATTGTACTTTTTGGTTACAAATTCTACTATTTAGTTAAAGAAAAAGTAATCGTTTTTGGTCTAATTTTTATATTGTTTGGTTGAAAATTTATCTTTTTTGGTTGAAAATTAATTCTTTTTATTTAAAAAGTCTATTATTGTA
>NC_046658.1:133391114-133393065 GCF_010883055.1 Belonocnema kinseyi | reverse complement strand
AGTTGAATTCAGATTAATTCTGGAACAGAAATATGATACTTTTTTGTTTTTGATCAAAAGAACTAACTTTCACTCAAAAAAGATCAATTTTGAATCAAATAATAGATTTTTGGACCCAAGAGATTAATTTTAAACAAAAAAAGGTGAATTTTTAAGAAACAAGTGGAATTTTCAATAAAATAATTAAACTTTCAACGAATTTGTGAAGTTTTGAACTAAAGACCAAAAATCTAATATTAGACTTCTATAAAAATTATTAGAATTAATAATTTTTAAATTTTCAACCAAAAAATATTAATTTTCTACAAATGTATAAATTTTTGACTCAAAACGATGACTTTTTCAAAAAAATCGTTGAATTTTCACAAAAAGTATGTTTTTTAAGTAAAAGAGATTATTTCTTAAACAAAAATACAATAGTAGACTTTTCAAATAAAAGGAATTAATTTTCCATCAAAAAAGATTAATTTTCAATAAGAAATATGAATGTTTAACAAAAGTATAAATTTTCGACCAAAAACGATGAATTTTTCCAAACAATCGTTTAATTTTCACAAAAAGTATGCTTTTTAATTCAAAGCGATTATTTATTAAACAAAAATACAATAATAGACTTTTTAAATAAAAAGAATTAATTTTCAACCAAACAATATAAAAATTCGACCAAAAACGATTACTTTTTAACAAAAGACTTTAATTTTCAACAAAATAATTCAATCTTTAACTAAATTGTAGCATTCGTAACCAAAAAGTAAAATTTTAAACCAAAAAAATGATTTATTAAAAATCCCACTACTTGGTTGAAAGTTGAACGAATTTTTTCAAATTTCATTTGTTTTCGTTAAAGATTCACAATTTTAGTTGTGAGTTCGTTTTTTGGTTAAAAAATAAAATTAACAATTCTTTTTGTTGAAAAAAATGTTTTTCCACTGCAAATTCAAATATTTTGTTAAAAAAGTTAACTGATTAATTGTAAATAAACTTTTTTGATGTTATTTGATGTTCTCGTTTTCAAAATTAAATTGTTTTATAGAGAATTAGGCTTTTTGGCTTGAAAATTCAACAAAATGTTTTTTTTTTAAATAAAATTTTGTTGTGGAAATATTAACTATAACATTTTTTGATAAACATTAATATTTTATGTTGAACATTTAACAATTTCGTTAACATTATTTTTCATTCTATTTTGGTTGAGGATTAGACCATTTTATTGAAAATAAAGAAAAAATTCGTTTTTATTGCTGTTTTTTAAATTGAAAATTAATTTTTCTTGACAGAACTTTTATGGTTTAAAAATGCAGACTATTTATCTTTTTTGCTTGAAAATTTAACTATTTGGTAACGGATTTAAGTAAGAGGTAAAAAATTGAATGTACTTGTGAAAAGAAAAAATAGTTTTTATTTTTTAATTGAAAATTAGTTCTCAGTGGAAATGTAAATACTCCATTTTTCAGGGTGGCTGTTTTAATCGAAGAAAAAAATGTCCGGTCATCTCCCGGTTTACAACAAATTACAACGTGTTTGTTTGTCTTATTTAACATTTTTTTTATCACCAATTTGCCACCTATTTTAGAAAAGAGTGTCACCTATTCACCTTTGTTGACGACAGTAGGTACTGTGATTACTGAAAGTGTTAGTTTTAAATTGAAAAACTTTTTTTAACCTTTAATTTCAAAAGTTTCAAAAAATCAAGAGTTCCACTTTGAATGCTTTAATTTTTGGTTTATTGTTTATTACTTTGAGTGGAAAAATGTTTAGAATAGAGTTTAATTGTTAAAATTTTATTGACCGGGAGAAATTTTTGCGAATTTTTGTCTTCGATGAAAACGGTCACCCTGATTATTATTATTAAAAAAAACATTTCTGTGGCGAAATGTTGTCACAGGCTTATACTGCCCAATATGTCGAAGGCATTTTTGGTTAGAGTTGGATTTTTATTTGATCATTTTGC
>NC_046658.1:133385190-133391014 GCF_010883055.1 Belonocnema kinseyi | reverse complement strand
AAACAATGTTAAATGAAATGCAAATAAACTGCAAAATTCAGAACTCTTATCAATTATAGAGTTTAAAGATTTATATCAAGTTCCAAAAATATAAATCCACGTTAACATTTTCAATAGTCTAAATTAAAGAATCAAGCAATGAATTTTACAAATTTTAAAAATTATATTATTTTAAGTAATTTTAAGCTAGACACATTAAAAATTGAGAAATAATTTTTTAATTTAACATTTTTTAAATTAGATGTTAAATTATTTTTATTTTAAATAGTCTAGGCATCCTTTAAAAGCTTTAAAATTTTATTTCAAAATCTTGACAAATCTAGAAGTGGTTTTAAATTTTTCCAAATTCAAAATCATTTTTGAATTTTTTGTCAGAACTTTTAAATATATTTCAAAATGAATTCAACCTTTTCTATAACTTCTAGAAAGTCCTGCAATATTTAAAAGTTTTAAAAAGATTCGAATTAAATTTAGAACTTGAAATAATTTCAAATACTTACAGCCACATTTAAAATAAAATGTAGAATTTCGCAGATTTAAAACAAAAAATTTAGCATTTTTTCAAGAATTGTAAAAGACTTCAAAAGAATAAAGATTTTCTTAAGATTCTTAGGAGAATTGAAAATCATTTTTCACTTTGAAAAATTATTTTAACAGAAAATTACCAAAGAAGAACATGGAAGATTTTAAGGATTCTTTTTTTATTTTGCAGTATTTTCAAAAATTGTAGGAAAATTTCGATTAATTTAAAAATATATTTAGAAGTTCTGAAAAAAATGTAAAGACACTTTGTTTAAATTACTTTGAATAATTTCAAGTTTTTGATGAATTTTGAATCTCTTAAAAACTTTTAAATATCTCTTAAAATTACTCATATTTTTTCTACAAATAGTGTTCAATTGTTATTTATGTGTCAAAATGAACAATTTCACTAATAAATTAAACACTTTTTAAATAGAACAATTAAAATATTAACGCTAAAAGTTTAAAAGTTCTTGGAAAGTCTAAATATTCAAAGCTTTCTATGTAAAACAATTAAGTTTAAAATTGTTTTCTTTTAAATATTTGGTTTCAATTTACTCATCTTAAATGAACAGTGAAATATTGCTAAATATTAAATACTTATTCTTTTTCTACATTAAGAAATTTCAAATTAAATGGGATAAAAATTGAATAATTTAGACTCCCAATTTTTGTAAAATTAATTAAAATCTATAATCATTACTATATTGTTATGGATTTATTTTTAAGTTGAAAATAGCAAAACTCACATTTATATTTTTTAATGGCTAAAAAAAATTAATAGAAATAATATATTAATAAATTTAATATAAAAAATAATATAAAGGAAGGCCTGAATCTCTAAATTAAAAATATATTATTGATGAATCATGAACATTTTTGTTTGTTTTTTATCAAAAAATTTCAACTTCAAATGCTTTTAATTTTTAATTGTTTGAATCTACAAAACTGCACTAGAATTATTTTAAAAACTGTTAAAATGGAACTTGGGCATATTTTTCTTTTGAAAATTCGTAAAATTCCCGGTTTCCCGTTCCGGCGGACACTATATTTTTTATTTTAAAAATCTTCGACTTTGAAAACTTCTAACTCTTTAAGCCTTTAAAAATGCATTTTAAAATTCTTTAAATTAAAATATATGCTTAAGAATTAAAAATCTAAAATGGAAAATTTTTAAAGTGTAAGATTTTCGAATTAAGCATTCTAAACTGAATGATATAATCATTTATAAAAATCGAAATTTGGAAACTTATTTAAAAAACTGTTGAAATCAAAGTTGGACAACATTTTTATTATAAAATTTTTTGTAAAATTCCCAGACAAAGAATAAATTCACTGTCATTTCCCGGTTTTCCAAGTTCCCCGGTCCAGCGGCCACCCTGAATTTTCAAAATTTATTATTATGTTATTTTAGGCTAAAAACATTAAAAATTTAAATTTTGTAAGCTTAAAGGTTCTTGAATCAGAAGTTAAATTATTTTCATTTTGAATAGTTTAAACCTTCTTGAAAAGGTTTAAAATTTTATTTCAAAATCTTGAGAAATCTAGAAGTTGTTTTTTTTTTTTCAAATTAAAAATTATATTTGAAATTTTTTCAAAACTTCTAAATAATTTTTTTAATTAATTGAATTTGTCCTACAACTTCTAGAAAATCTTGCGAATTATATAAAATTTCCTACAAATTTGTATTTATAAATAACAACTGCTCACTTATTATTTGTAGAAAAAATTAAGGATAACTTTAAGAGATATTCAAAAAAAAAAAGTCGCTTTTTGCAGATTTCAAACAGAAAATTTAGAAACTTTTTAAGAATTGTGAAAGGCTTCAAAAGAATAAAAACATTTTCTTAATTTTTCTAGGAAAATTATAAATGATTTTTTATTTTAACAGAATATTTGAAAAAATTATAAGAGATTTCCAAAAGTGTCAAAAAAGAATCTAGAAGATTTGAAGGATTTAAAAAAAATTTTGCAGAAATCTAAAAATATTGCAGGAAAAATTCTATTTATTTTAAAATATGTTCAGAATATCTGAAAAAAATTTCCATACACATCGTTTAGATTACTTGACATCATTTTAAGTTTTAAATTAATTTTGAATCTTTTGCAAACCGCTAAATATTTCTTAAAATTACTCAAATATTTTCTACAAATGATAAATGTTCAATTATTATTTCAACATAAAAATTCAACAATTTCGCTTACAAAGTAAACATTTTTTAAACAGAACAATAAAAATTATAACGTTAAAAGTTTAAAAACTTTTCGAAATTTTAACAATTCAAAGCTTTCTATGTCAAACAATTAAGTTTCAAATTGCTTAATTTTAAATATTTGGCTTCAATTTACTCGTATTAAATTAACAGTCAAATATTTCTTAATATTATATAATTTTTTTTTTCTTAATTAAAAAATTTCAAATTAAATGAGTTAAAAAGTGAATCATTTAGACTGAAACAATATTTTTAAATTAATAAAAGCCACTAATTCCGAATGCATTATGAAATTTTTTTAACAAACGTGTTTAACTTTCAACAAAGAAGTTTTATTTCCAACTAAAAAACTATAAATAATGAATATTTCACTGAAATATTAGCATTTTCAACCAAAAAAAAATGAATTTTCAAACAAGAAGATTAATTTTATGACCAAAAAAGACGGTTTTGTAAACAAAAAAAAAATACGTACATTTTAAAGGGAAAAAAACAACATTTTTAACCAAATAGTTGATTTTTGCACTAAAAAGATCAATTTTCTGCCAAAAATGGAATAGTTCAATTTTCAATTTAAAAAATTAATTGTTAACTAAACTGATGAATATTCAACAAAAACAATAAATTTTTTACTGGATTAGTTGAATTTTTATCAAGATGAATTTTCAATCAAGAAGTTTAATTTCTACCAAATATGACGAATTTTAAACCAAAAAGATGAATTTTCAATCAAAATTATGAAAAAACTAGAAAAATTCAATTTTTAACCCACAAAATTAATTTCGACATAAAAGACGATTTTTCAACAAAATACATAAATTCAAAGATTAATTTAATTTAATTAATTTAATTTTAATCTTCTATAAAAAATACGATTTTTCAAACAAAAAAAAAATTTTTTTGAGTACAAGCCATCAGTTTAAAGATCATAGTTACATTTTCAAACAAGTGATGATATTTTTATTGAAACGATGAATCTACAACTAAAATAGTTTAATTTTGAATAAAAAAGATGAATTTTCAACAAAAATGATGAATCTTCAACTAGAATAATTGCATTTTCTACCTAGTAGATTAATTTCTACCAAAAAGGCGAATTTTCTACAAAATACATGAATTCTTAAATAAATAGTTTAGTTTTCAACTAAAAAAAAAAATCAATTTTCAATGAAAAAAGACGATTTTTAAACAAAATACATTAATTGCTAACTAAAAAATACCAATTTTAAATCAAGTAGTTGAATTTTCAAATAAAAAAAAAATTCTCAACCAAATTGTTGAATTTCGAAATATGTTATTTTTGAAGAAAAACCCATTTTCAACAACGTACATGAATTTTCAGGAAATAGTTGAATTTTCAACTAAAAAAGACAAATTTTCAAACAAATAGTTCGATTTCAAAATTACAAGAACGATGGTTAGCTAAAAAAGATCAATTTCCAACAAAAAATGAAGTAGTTAAATTTTTAGTTACAAAAATTAATTTTCTACCATACTGATGAATATTCAACTGGAATTTCCAAAAAAAAATATTTATTTTGGTTGGAAAATCTTCAAAAAATTCCACTGAATTCAAGTACAATTTGAGTGAATTTCGAGGATTTAAATGTAAATGAGAAGACTTCTATAAAATTCATTAAAATTCAAGGTAAATTTAAGACAATATCCAAATGAAATGAAATTATTTCTGAAATTTATTTTAAAAATTCATTCAATTCAGTAACATTGAAATTAGCTTAGAAAAATTGCAGGGAATTCAAAATATTTGGATAAAATGTCGAAAAATTCAGGTGAATTCAAACAATTGAACAGTATTCTAAAGAATTTAGAAGAATTCAGGATAAAATGAAAGGCTAGTAAGTAATACTTGAAAATCTTTACAAATCTTCCAAACCCTACAAAATTTCTCACTAAATTTTTTTGAAATTCGCTCAAATATTATAAAATGTCGTGAAATTATTTAAAATTTAATATCTCCTGAAATCCTGGAAAATTTATCAGAATACCTCGAGATTTTGTAAATCCCTTAAAATTATTTTCAAAAATTAAAAATTCCTCGTAGTCATTTAAAATTCATTAAAATATTTTTAATTCTTTGAAATCTTTTGAAATCCCTTCAAATTATTCAAATTAATTACTCTTTATAATTATACTTCTTAAAATTCCTTGAAATAAATGATAAGTCCTTGGAATATTTTACAATGTCCTTAAAATACTTCAAATACTTAGAAATCTTTGAAATCCATTAAAACTTTTTAAATCTCTTGAAAATTCCTCTATTTTTTGTTTGGTATCCTAACATCATTAAAATTCTTTAAAAATCGCTGCAAATTATTAAAACATATTTAAAATTACCCTAAAATGTTTGCAATATATTAAAACTTGTTGAAACACTTTTACATTTTTTAAACCACTCATTCCTATTTTAAAAAATCGAAAATATTTAAAATCCTTTAAAATAATTGCAAATTATTAAAAATCTATTGAAAATACCCTCAAATATTTCAAAAGAATGCAAGAAAATGCCGAAATAGGTATAGAACTGAATTCAATAATGGTTAAACCGCGAGTTAATTTATTGAAAGAAAAGTGACGGTGATATTTTCATTTAAAAAAGGATTTGAGGAGCCACAGCTGAATATCGAGTACAGTAGAAGATATAATAGACGAAACCCCAAACAAAAATTTTCACTAGACAGGAAACTTGTTGAATTTTGCTCACGTTATTTATTTCTCGTTAGAAGTGACCGAATCAAGCACCGAGAACGTACTGAAATCTGAAACTGACCGACGACTAGATGGTCTAAAGATGATGATCCCATAGTTTTAAGAATTTAATCGCAGTTTTGTTTACGTTTTAAATGATTACGAAGAGTCGCCAGATCGAGCGAAGTAAAGCGGAATAAGACTCGAGAAAAAATAATTACATAGAATATTTTAATATAACATCCGGATTTCACATTCTCCTGATGCATACAAAAATAGTGAAAAATGTTTCATTTTTTATTTTTATCATTTTTTTTCAGACATCAAACACGTTAATATATTGAAATTTATTCAACCATTGGTGCACAAAATTCTTAAACTTT
>NC_046658.1:133366328-133385090 GCF_010883055.1 Belonocnema kinseyi | reverse complement strand
TTTTCTTCCAAAATGGCGGTAAAAATGCAAAAATGTTCCAAAAACTGTTTTTTTTTTCCATCATCGTTTGTTTTTCTCAAAAACTTCAAAGTTTCAAAAAAAGTTTTTTCACGTGAAGTTTGATCAACTATTTCCCAAAATCTATAGGCTCTGGTACAAATTTTCGAAGATTAAAAATGTCTTAGAATTAGTCAAAGAATATTTTTGAATTTTTTCAGATTTTTTGAAAATTTTTTCTAAAAAAATCTAAAAAAATTTCATAGTGTTCTATGGTTCACATTAAAACATTTTTATTCCATGGAACTTTTTTTTAAACTTTTAAGTTTTTGACAAAAATAAAAATGATGGAAAAAACCAGTTTTTGGATCATTTTTGCATTTTGTCCGTCATTTTGGAAGAAAAAAACATATACATAAAATTTGCTATTAAAGTTTAAGAATTTTGTACACCGATCGTTGAAGAAATGTTAAGATATTAACGCGTTTGATGTCTGAAAAAAATTATAAAAATAAAAAATCAAACATTTTTCACTATTTTTGTATACAATAACCGCCATATTTAATTTTGATGTCAAAATATTCAAGTTAAAATTTTTTTTTCCAATTTTCTAGGTTAATTTCTAGGTTCTCGTTTTTTTGTTGTCAATTTAACTTCTCGCAAAGTCTTAAAATTTAGATTTTTGTTTAGGTTCTAGTTTTATTCATTGAAAATATGTACTTTAAAAAAATTGTAATCCATTTCACAGAAAAACTACAGCATGAAATAATTTACTTATTTTTGGATAAAAAAAAATATAATCAAATGTTCAATGAAAACATTTTTCGCCTAAAATAGATATAGAAAATTTGCTTTCGACCGTTTTTTAATAAGAAACGTATATTTCGTTATAATCATGAAAAATGACTTTTAAAGCAACAAATTTTCAGTTAAAAAATATAATTTTTTACCAAACTTTTTATACAGCTAAAGATGAACTTTCAAAGAAGAAGATTAATTTTCTAACAAAAAATAAGATTTTTCAACAAAATACATGAATATTTAACCAAAAAAGGCCAATTTTCAACCAAATAGTTGAATTTTGAATTAAAGAATATCAGTTTTCATCCAAAAGTAGAATAATTAAATTTTCACGTAACTAAATTAAATTATGATAAAAAAATCAACTAAAAATATGAGCTTTCAAACAAGAAGATTAATTTTATACAAAAAAAAACGCTTTTTCAACAAAATACATACATGAATATTTAACTGAAAAAAAAAAACTAATTTTCAATTTTCTTTAAATTAATTTTCAACCCAACTGATAAATTTTCAATTAAAATTATGAATCTTTAACTGGAATAGTTGAATTTTCAACAGAAAAATGTAATTTAAAAAATAATATTAATTTCTACCAAAAAGATGAAGTCTCATCTAAATAATATAAGTTTTCACTCAAAAATTGAACAAAGAGATAAATTTTCATCTAAAATGATGGAATATTAATTTTGTACCAAAAAATACAATTTTTCAACAAAATACATTAATTTTAAGCTAAAAATATGAATTTTTTAATAAAATTATGAATATTTAATTGGAATACTTGAATTTTTAACCAAAATACGAAATTTTCAAGAATAAGATTAATTTTAAAACAACACAAAAAAATGTCTACAAAAATTACAATTTTTCAACAAAATGAAAGAATTTTAACGAAATAGTCAAATTTTCAATCAAAGGAGACCAATTTTTAACAAAATATTTAAATTTTGTACTAAAAAAATTAATTTTCAACAGAAAATGGAATAGTTACATTTTTAATGAAAAAATTTTAACTTCAACCAAACTGATGAATTTGTAACTAAAATAATGAATCCTCAACTGGAATAGTTGAATTTTAAATCACAAAAAATGATTTGTTAACAAATTTTCTAATCAAATAGCTCATTTTTCAATCAAAAAAATTAATTTTTAATTAAAATGATGAATGTTCAATATAAAAAATAAATTATGCAGAAAAGATTTTTTTTAACCAATTAATTAATTTATAACCTGAAAGATGAATTTTGAACTAAACTGATAAATATTTCACTGAAGAACTTTTATATACGGAGATTAACTTTCAAAGAAAAAAATAACTTTCAGCCAAAAAAATATATTTTCTACCAAAAAAGTATATTTTTTTAAAACAAAATACGTGAATTTTCAATTAAAAAAGACAAATTTTCATCCAAATTTTGAAATTTTGAACAAAAAAAGGTCAATTCTCTTCCAACGAAACCAATGAACCTTCAACTGAAATAGTTGAATGTTTAACTAGACAAAAAATGTTTAATAAAAAAGATAAATTATCAACCAAAATTCAAATAATTAAATTAAAAATATTAAAAATTAATTTTAAGCCAACTAGATGAATTTTCAACTAAAACTATGAAATATTTAATTGAAACCAATAAATACAAAAAAAAATAAATAGAAGAATTCTCAACTAAAAAAGATCATTTTCAACCAAAAATTGAATTGAATTTTTAGTCAAAAAATGAATCTTAAACTTTTCAAACAAAAAATTGAACTTTTAATAAATTAATTACTGTCAAAGAAAAAGATAATTGCCTATTTAAAAAAATCGATTTTTTAATCAAATACGAATATTTTCAACCATATACATGAATTTTCTATTAAAAAAGATAAATTTTCATTCAAATTTTTCGAATTTTGAACCAGGAAAAAACAATTTTCAATTGAAAATGGAACAATTAAATTTTCAGTTGAAGAAATTAATTTTCAACCAAAATGGTTAATTTTTAACTAAAATGATCAATCTACATACGAAAATAGCTGAAATTTTTATGAAAAAGAGGAATTTTTAACAATAAAGATTAATTTTCTATAAAAAGACGAACTTCCCAAAAAGTAAATAAATTTTCAAACAAATAGTTGAATTTTTAAGTAAAAAATGTACTTTTTCAGCCAAACAGTTGAAATTTCATTGCAAAAAAAAGATTAATTTTCAATTTAAGATTCGAGGCAAAAATGACAATTGAAAAAAGAGGGAGAAAATCTCAATCTTCACAAAAAAAAAAAAAATAATAATAATTATATTTTCTACTAGAATAGTTAAATTTTTAGATAAAAAACATTGATTTTCAACAAATTAGTTACATTTTCAACCAGAAATGAATCTTCAATAAAAAAAAATTAATTTTTAATAAAGTTTATAAAATTTCCTAAATTTCAAATATCGACAAGATTTTTAATTGACAAAAAATGAAATACCGAATTTAAAAATATCCGAGACTGAAATTGACAGAATTTGAGATCGACTTATAAAATAAACGATTTATTAAATCTCCAAAAATATTTCAATTCCCTAAATTTGAAACAATTTAATTATTCATTAATTAATAATTTATTCATTATTTTCGGCAACTTTAAATTTAAGGAATAAAAATATGTTTAGGACTTTTACAAAATGGAAAGGAATCAAGAAATATTTTATACATTTTCGAAAACGTTTTCCAGTTTTCAAAGATTTCTAATCTATTTAAAACGTCTTAAATTCCTGAAAATATTTTAACTGACTTGAATAATTTTTCTGAAAATTTTCAAATATGTTTAAAAATCTTTTTTAATTTTCGCATAAATATAAGGAAAATTCTTTCTTTTTTTTTATATTGTGAGACCTTTTAAACCTTCTAATCTCTAAAAATTATTTTGATTTTTCCTGAATTTTTTATGTATTATTCAAAATTTAAAAACTTGCATTAAAATTTTTCAAATTATTTTTTGACAATTTTCGAAGTCTTTTTAAATAATCGCTTAAAATAAATTTTTCAAAATAAAAAATTATTTTAACTTTTCCTAGCAACCTGAAAAAAATGCCTTTCATTTTCTTGAAACTTTACAAAATTCGTAAAAAAATCTTCACAATTTTTTATTATTTTTTAATCGTTTCAAAACGTCTGAATATCTGTTAAACTTACTCAGTTTTTTTTCTAAAATTATGTAATATAGCAAAATTGACCAATTTGCTTTAAAATCTTTTACACACTTTTACCAAATTTGAGGAAACAATTCAAAATGTTTTGTGGTCTTTTTTAAAATTTACTCTTGAAATTCCTTACAATACAATGATTTAAAAATTGCCAATGAATCTTAGAACTTTTTTTCATTTTCTTGATACCTGGACAAAATTCAGTTTGCCTAAAAAAATGTCTAAATTCTCAAAAATTAAAAAAAAATGCCTCAAAGGCTTCCATATTCTTTTACCCCAGATTTTGAAATCTCCAAAACTTAATATTATCCTTTTTAAATAAAGTCTAAATCATTTCTAGTCCAAAAAATACGAATTTTTAACTAGAAAAAATAATTTTTAACCAAAAATTGAATAGTAAAATTTTTATTTTTTCAAAATTAAGTTTCAAAGGAATACATTTTTAACTAAAATGTTGAAATATTCAATTGGAGGATTTAAATATAAAGTTAAAAAATAATTAAGAAAAATAGTTAAGTTTTTAAATAAAGTGATGAAATTTCAACTAAAGTTTTGAATTAACTATAATAACTTAATTCTAAATTAAAAACATAAATTTTGACTAAAATGATTAATTTTTATTTAAAATATTTGAGTTTTGAACCAAGAAGATTAATTTTTAAAACAAAAAATAAAAATTAACTAAATGAAAATAATATTTTCACTAAATTTAAAATAAATAAAATAGTTGAATTTTCAGAAAAAAAAATTAAATTTAAATTAATTTTCAAGCAAAAAGATCGACTTTCTACCAAAAAAATACAATTGTTCAATAAAATACAAGAGTTTTAATGAAATAGTTTGATTTTCAATCGAAGCAAAAAAAAATTCAGCCAAATAGTTGAATTTTGAATCTCTTAACCTTACTTAAATTTTTTCTAAAATGATATAATATTTTTAAATTGACCAATTTCGGTTCAAAATCTTTTACAAACTTTAAAAAAAATTATATGACACAATTCAAAATGTTTTGTGGTCTTTTTGATTTTTTCTTTAAATTCCTTAAAAAACAATTATTTAAAAATTCCCCATAAATCTTTAAAAAAATTTTTTCATTTTCTTTACACCCCGACAAAATGCAGTTTACCTAAAAAAATTTCTAAATCCTGAAAAATTAAAAAAATTGTATCAAAGTCTTCCATATTATTTTACCCTACATTTTGAAATTTTCAAAACTTAATATTATTTTATTTTTTTAATAAAACATCAGTCATTTCTAGTCCAATCATTCATAATTATTCAAAAGCTTTGAACTTTTTTATTCGGGATCAAATCACATTTTTTGTTAAAAATTCATTATTTTTGGTTGAAAATTCAACTACTTAGTTGGAAGTGGAACTTCTTTGTCAAAAATTTATTTATTTGGTTGATGGTTTATCATTTTAGTTGAAAAAACTTCTTTTTTCATTCAAAATTTCTCTTCTTGAATTGAAAATTCAAATATTTCGTTTCAAATTCCTGTATTTTATTGAAATTCCGAATTTCTGGAAGAATATTTCCTGATGACCCATTCCTTTTTTTGTTTCAGAACCCCTTCAAGAATTTAAATATTTGCTTGAAAATGTATGTACTTTGTTGAAAATTCTTCTATTTTGGTAGAAAATTCATCTTATAAGTTAAAAATTGATCTTTTTGGTTGAAAATTATACTATTTCGTTGAAAGTTTACATCGCTTTTATTGAAAATTAAGTTGTTTTTTCCTTTTTTAAGAATTAATCTATTTTGGTTGAAAATTCCACTTTTTGGCCAAACATTTATATTTTTGGTTGAAAATTCATCACTGTGATTACAAATTAATTTCTTTTGCTAAACATTCGTTTCTTTTTTTTGTTAAAAATTAATTAATTTTGCTGAAAACTCAGGGGTTTTTTGGTTTAAAATTTAATTCTCTAACTGGAAATTAAACGATTAAAGTTTTGGTTTGTAAATGTATAGTTTTTAGTTAAAAATTGATATATTTTGTTAAAACTATACCTATTTTGGTTAAAAATTTTGAGTTTTAAATTAAACTATTTTGTTACTAATTAATTATTTTTTAAATTGATTTTTTAAATGAAAATTCATATTCTTGGTTGAACATTCATCATTTTAGTTATAAATTAATTTCTTAGATTAAAAATTTATCTTTTTGATTTGAAAACTCAACTAAAAAGTGTTTAAAAAAGTATTTAGAAAGAAACTTTTTTTGTATTAATATTATCAATCTTCTAGGTGTTTGCAATGTTAATATTAAACATAAAATAAGCAACTAGCATATATAACACATATTTAACATATATATTTAATATATATGGGGATAATCCGTTGCAGCTTTGTTTGCGTAAATGCCAAAAAGAAGAAAAAAACTTCAGGTGCGAATTCGCACCAGTGTACCGTTAGAGTGTTAATAAAGATATAAAAAAGCGATTTCTTTAAACCCTAATTCAAAATGTTTATAAATGCTAGATAAAGTAAAAATCACTTTTCTAAATTAAACGAAATGATAAAAACTTAAATTAAAATTCGATCAGAGGTAAATTCCCCGTTTTTTAACATTAAATCCCGGCTTTATCCCGGATTCCCCGATTCTCCCGGTTTGAATGGCCAACCTCTGGTTTAAAAAATACACATGAGGAAGAAATATCTCACCGAAAAATATGCTTCCGCCTCCAACTGCTCCTGAAGCTCCTTCATTTGAAGCTGATCGACATTCCGCTGAGTTTTCAAATGATGCAGCTCTTCCTCAATCTGCCGTTTCGATTCTCGCAACTGAGCAACCTCGTCCATCAACTGCTGTTCTCGAGCACGTAGCCTACCAGCTTCCGAGGACTGCTGGGCCAATTCGGTTTGCAAATTGGTCCTCTTCTGCTGCTCCTGCTCCACCTGGCCCTGAAGAACCTTCACCTTTTCCACCTCCTGGCGATGCTCACCCTCCAATTTTTGCAGTCGCTGTTGAATTTGACGATAATCAACAGACAACATCGACGTCTGGCGTTCCTTCTCCTGAGCCAATGATTCGGCCCGTTGCCTTCCACTTTTCTCCTCATTCAACTTTGCTTGTAACGCTGTTGATTACAAGAAATACAACTTGAGCGTAAAATACTACTATTAGAGTAGATAAAACTATCATCTATGATATTATTTTCCTCTAACATATTTTTAGACAAAGCCCAAAGACTTCATACCTTTGAAAATTCGATCCATTCGACCTGATAAGCGTGAAATTAAACAAAAAATATCTTTGTTAAAATCAACAGATCGCATAAAGGGTGTCTACTAAAATCTTGGGAAAAAATTCCCTGACAATTTCAGGTTTTTTCCAGGAATAATTTTTCAAAGTACTACACAGGCAGAAATTTTAAGAGATTAATTCACGACCATTGCTTTAAAAGCAAGGGTTCCAAGACCTTGGTTCTTGTACCAAAGCTAGAATAAGATCAAGGAGTAGTTCCTTAAATTAATCTCTTGAAATTTCTCTCCGCGTATGATTAAATTAGATTTAAAACACTTCAAATTCTGAAATTTGCAAGTTAAAGAATTGAATTTCCAAAAAGATAGATGAATTTTTAACCAAATAGTTGGGTTTTAAACTAAAAAAGATGAATTTTCAATTGAAAAGACGATTACACAACAAATTAATTTTAAAACAGATTAGTTTTAAAACAAAAATATGAATTTTCAAACAAGAAGAATAATTTTCCCCCAAAAAGAAAAAACCAAATATTTTTCAACAAAATACATGAATATTCAACCAAATAGTTTAATCTCAACTAAAAAAGATCCATTTTTAACCTAACTAGTGAGTTTTCAACTAAAATTATGAATCTTCCACTGAAATAGTTCAATTTCAAACAGATAAGATGAATTTTCAACGAAAATGATGAATCTCTAGCTGGAATAGTTCAATATTCAACCAAAAAAAATGATTTTTTAACCGAAAATATATTAATTTTCAAGAAAAAGACGATTTTTCGACAAAATACATGAATTTTTAATCAAATACTTGAATTTTAATCTAAAAAAGATTAATTTTCAATCAAAAAGACGATTACACAACAAATTAATTTTAAAACAAAAATATGAATTATCAAACAAGAAGAATAATTTTCCACCAAAAAGAAAAAACCAAATATTTTTCAACAAAATACATGAATATTCAACCAAATAGTTTAATCTCAACTAAAAAATATCCATTTTTAACCTAACTAGTAAGTTTTCAACTAAAATGATGAATCTTCTACTGAAATAGTTCAATTTTAAACAGATAAGATGAATTCTCAACGAAAATGATGAATCTCTAGCTGGAATAGTTCAATATTCAACCAAACAAAATGATTTTTTAACCGAAAATATATTAATTTTCAAGAAAAAGACGATTTTTCGACAAAATACATAAATTTTTAATCAAATACTTGAATTTTAAACGAAAGTTTTCAATCAAAAAGACGATTTCTCAACAAACTATATGAAATATCAAACAAATAGTTGAATTTTAAACTAAAAAGTATTAATTTTCAACCATGTGGTTTATTTTTGAACTTAAAAATATCAGTTTTCCGCAAAAAATGGAACAGATCAATTTTCAGTTAAAAAAATTAATTTTAAACACAAGAAAAAGTTAAGCAAGGTAATGAATTTTTAACTAAAATGATAAATTTTCAACTGGAACAAATTAATCTTAAAGCTAAAAGATAAATTTTCAAACAAGAAGATTAATTTACTACCAAAAAGAAAGAACAAAATATTTTTCAACAAAATACATGAATATTCAACCAAATAGCTTAATTTCACATAAAAAAAGGTACATTTTTAACCTAACTAGTGAACTTTCAACTAAAATGATGAATCTTTTACTGAAATAGTTGAATTTTTAACAGAAAAAATGAAGTTTCAACTAAAACGATGAATCTTTAGCTGGAATATTTCAATATTCAACCAAAAAACATGAATTTAAAAAAAAATTTGCATTTTCAAAAAAATACATGATTTTTCAAGCAAAAATAAATTAATTTTTGACAAAAAAAAAACGATTTTTCAACAAAATACATTAATTTTTAATGAAATGGTTACATTTTCTACAAAATACATAAATTTTCAGCTAAGAAAAATAAATGTTTAACTAGAGTTTAATTTTCAACTAAAAAAAGATACATTTTTAACCAATAAATGAATTTTCAATTAAAATGATGAATCTTTACCTGGAATAGCTGAATATTAAACCAAAAGGATGAATTTTAAACGAAGCAGATTAATTTCTACAAAACAAATGAATTTTAAACTAAAAAAGATAAATTTTCAATCAAAAAGACGATTCCTCAACAAACTATATGAAATATCAAACAAATAGTTGAATTTTGAACTAAAAAAAGATTAATTTATAACCAAATGGTCCAATTTTCAACTAAAAAATATCAGCTTTCAGCAAAAAATGAAACAGATGAATTTTCAGTTAAAGAAATTAATTTTCTACAAACAAAATATTTTTAAAGATGGTAATGAATAATAAATATTCAACTGGAACAGATTAATTTTAAAACAAAAAGATGAATTTTCAAACAAGAAGATTAATTTTCTAAACAAAGAAAAAACAAATGATTTTTCAACAAAATACATGAGTATTCAACCAATTAGTTTAATTTCAACTAAAAAATATCCATTTTTAACCTAACGAGTGAATTTTCAACTAAAATACATGAATTTTTAAGAAAATATTTGAATTAAAAAAAATATATGATTTTTTTACCGAAAATATATTAATTTTTAACAAAAAGACTATTTTTCGACAAAATACAAGATTTTTTAAACAAATAATAAGGAACAGATAGATAAATATTTAACTGGAATACTTGAAATTTCAACTAATAGAAATGAATTTTTTAACAAATAGTAAGGAACAAATCGATAAATGTTTAACTGGAATACCTGAAATTTCATCGAAAAAAGGTTAATTTTTCAACAAATATTTAAACTTTCAACAAATACATGATTCACAACCAAATAATTGAATTTTTACAAAAGAAAAATAAATATTTAAGAAAAGGGTTGACTTTTTAACTAAAAAAGATAAATTTTCAACTAAAATGGTGAATCTTCAACTGGAAGAGTCGAATTTTCAACCTAAAATAAATTAATCTTCAACAAAAATACGATTTTTCGACAAAATACACGAATCTTTAAACAAATATTTAAATTTTCAACAAATAGATGATTTTTCAACCAAATAATTCAATTTTCAGCTAAGAAAAATAAATATTCAACTAAAAAAGATTAATTTTCAACCAATAAATGCATTTGCAACTAAAAAAGATAAACTTTCAACTAATAAACCAATTTTCAACTAAACTAATGAATCTTCTACTGGAATAGTTGAATATTAAACCAAAAAATTAATTTTTCAACAAAAAAGATCAATTTCTACAAAAAAAGATAAATCTTCAATAAAAAACAGATAAATTTAACTCAAATCATGGAATATTCAATTGTATTAGGTATATTTTCTCATTGAAGATTAATTTCAACCAAAAAAAAGAAGAATTTTCAAAAAATACATAAATGTTCAACTAAAAAAAATAAATTTTCAAAAAAAAATTTAATAGCTCAATTTTCAATTAGTAACAGTTACAATTTCAGTTAAAATTATGAATTTTGAGCTGGAATAGTTGAATTTTTAACCTAATAGAAGAACTTTCTATAAAGAAGATTAATTCCTGCCAACAAAGACGAAATTTCATCTAAAAAAGAGAATTTTTCAACCAACAATTGAAGTTAAATTTTCGTTAAAAAAATTAAGTTTCAAAGAGATAAATTTTTATATTGTAATTTAATTTTGAAATATTCAACTGAAATAACACTTGCATTTTCAGTTTGAGACATAATTATTTTAAATAAAAAAAGAAACAAATTTAAAAAAAAAAATAGTTGAATTTTCGGTAAAAAATTTCTGTTCATCAGAAAAAAAAATAATTTTCAATCAAATATACCTCATTTTTCAAACAAATAAATTAATTTTTGATTAAAATAATGAATCTTCAATAAAAAGATCAATTTTCAACAAAACAGTGTATTTTTCAAACAAGTAAATTTATTCTTGACTTAAAAGATGAATTTTTAACTAAAATGATGAATATTTAACTAGAATACTGGAATTTTCAACCATTAAGAAGAATATTTAAACAATGAGATTAAATTTCAAAGAAAGGACATCATTTTCTACAAAAAAAGTCGATTCTCTACCAAAAAGTTATTTTTTAAAAAGAAAATACGTTAATTTTCAACGAAATAAATGAATTTTAAATTTAATAAAGAAAAATTTACAACTGTTGGGTTGAAAATTTAATATTTCGGTTGATAATTCATGATTTTTGGTTAAATATTCTGCTGCTTTTTTGCAAAATGAACTATTGCGAAGAAAATTTAGTTTTTATACAAATTTATTATTTTGAGGTTAAAGAGAGATCTAAAATTCTTTCTGGATGAAAATTCCACTATTTTTTGAAAATTTGCTTTTTCTTTTCTTTTTAATCAGAAATTCATATGTTTAAATATAAATTTCATCTTTCATAAATAATAGTGCAACTATTTGCTTGAAAATTCTACTTTAAAAAGAAAATTTATCATTTTTCATTAAAAATGCCTCATCCTTTTTGGTAGAAA
Source organism: Belonocnema kinseyi (assembly GCF_010883055.1). Classification (NCBI taxonomy): domain Eukaryota; kingdom Metazoa; phylum Arthropoda; class Insecta; order Hymenoptera; family Cynipidae; genus Belonocnema; species Belonocnema kinseyi. Next base: position 133,373,446 of record NC_046658.1, on the reverse strand, counting down.
AAATTGGTCTTTTTGAATAAAAATTCCATTTTTTGTTTTTTGAAAACTCTTTTTTGTTTAAAAATTCATATTTTGATCTTGAAAAATCAACTGGAATCTCTTTTGAATGATAATTAAACTATTTAAAAATTTTATTTTAAATAAAAATTCATCTGCTTTAAGAAAAATGTTATCTGTTTTGGCAAAAAAATGCAATTGTTTGGTAAAGAATTCAACAAATTTGTTAAAAATTCATCCTTTCTGGTTGAAAAAATTCATCTTTTTGGATTGAAAATTCAATTTTTTCTTAGAAACTTCTTTTTTTGTTTAAAAATTCATATTTTGACCTTTAAAAATAAACTGGAATCTCTTTTGAATGATAATTAAACTATTTAAAAATTTTAGTTTAAATAAACATCCATCTGCTTTAAGAAAAATGCTATCTGTTTTGGCAAAAAAATGCAAATGTTTGGTAGAGAATTCAACAATTTTGTTAAAAATTCATCCTTTCTAGTTGAAAAAATTCATCTTTTTGGATTAAAAATTCAATTTGTTACGTAAAAACATCTTTTTTGTTTAAAAAAATTTAATATTTTGACCTTGAAAAATCAAGTGGAATCTTTCTTGAATTAAAATTCATCTATTTTAAATAAAAATTCATCTGCTTTAAGAAAAATTGTATTTGTTTTGGAAAAAATGCAACTGTTTGGTAGAGAATTCAACAATTTTGTTTCTAAATTCATCCTTTCTGGTTAAAAATTCGTCTTTTTGAATTAAAAATTCAATTTGTTAGGTAGAAACTTATTTTTTGATGTAACAATTCATATTTTGATAGTTTCTAATGAAATTAAAACTTTTTGGTTAAAAATCCTTTTTCTTTGCTTAAGTATTCAACTTTTTTTTTTGAAAGATTTGATGGATTTTGTGGAATCTTATTTTTAAGATTGACCTTCTTGAGTTAAAGATTCTCCTTTTTTTTGGTAAATAAATAATTTTCTGGGCCTCAAATCTAATTTTAGCTGGGTAAACATTGATATTTTGCTGAAAAGTCATATTTTTTGTTTGAAAATTGAATTTTTGTAGAAAAAATTCGTCTTTTTGGCCTGAAGGTTCAACAATTTTGATCAACTTTTATTTCTTTCTTAAGTAAAAAATTTGTGTTTTTTGAAAATTCGTCATTTTGGATTTAAACATCTTCTTTAAAATAAATTTCATCTTCTTTATTGAAATATAAACTATGATAATTTTTTGTTGGGCACTTATCTGTTTAGTTTGAAAATGAAAGTATTTTTGAAAAGCCTTCTTTTATAGTAGAAAATACTTTTTTGGGTTCAAAATCAATTAATAAATTTGAAATTTCTATTGGAAATAACTGTCTTATTCCGTGTATGAAAAATGCAATGTTAAAAGTATTACAAGATTAAAAAAAAAAACAAAAGGCAGTATTTGAATCTCAATAATCAAGGAAAATGAAAAATTAGTCAAGAAAAAATCAGGGAATTTTGAAAATGAAGTTCTCGGATACCCTGGCCTACTTCTACAAGTAATAACTAGCAAAACATTTCTGGAAAATAAAAATTACTCTGGCCTGAAAAAAAAATCCCTGACAATTCCAAGTTTTCCAGGTAGGGTAAACACCCCCCGATACAAAACAAAAGTTTAAACAATTCACCTTTAACAACTTCCAGATTGGCCTCTTCTTTCGAGAGCATTCTCGATCTCTCCGTCTCCTGATGAGCAACCACTTCCTGATTATATCTAGCTTGAGCTGCTTTCAACTCCAGAGTCAAGGTAGCTGCTTCTTTCTCCAACTCGGAAATCCTCTCATTCAATTGTCTATTGTCAAGAGTCGCCTTCTCCTCTCTCTCACGACTGTGCTCAAGTTCCAGATGCAAGGCAGACAGTCTCGTCTCGAGTTCAGCCGTGAGAGACGATGCCTGTGATCGTGAACTCCGCTCTTTCGACAATTGGCCCTGTAATAAATAAATAAAAAAACAAAAAACAAAAATCGAGTAACAAACATTCTCATTTTATAATTATAATCCATTCAACTTCTCTTTTGATTCCTTACCTGTAAAGTGGCTACCTCCTGCTGCAGAGAATCCCTCTGAGCTTGCAATTGAGCTCGCGCCAGTTGCAGCTCATTAGCCATTTGTTCCGCTGCTTGTCGAGCGACAGTCACTTCAGTCGATTGTTTTCGCAACCTACCCACCGTCTCCGTCTCCCTCTCAAGCTTCGCCTGCATCTCCTTCACCTGCTTCTCCAAACTCGTGATACGCTCCGACGTTTGCTGCGACGTGCTCGCATCCCTCGCTCGTCTCGTTTGCTCCTCATCGAACTTCTTCTTTAATTCAAGCAGCAACGACTCGGCCTTTCGCCGAACATCCGTCTCATGCTCGACGCGTCGCTGCGCCTCCTTGTGACTGTGTCTCAGAAGCGCCAACTCCTTGTCGGCGCGGCCTGCCTCATCGCGAAGTTCAGCCTCACGTTCAGTGAGCGCCTCCAGCTGAGCAGTCAGAGTCCGCTGCCTCGACTCGAGACTCTCCACCTGACGTCTTTCACGCTCGAGTAAATTCTCGAGTTGCGCGACTCTTCCCTCATCGCCAATACCATTGTTCACATGATTCTCGAGACCGTCCACCGATTCTCGGCTGTTATTGTTCACCATCAGCTGATAGTCGCCGGAATATGTGAAGCCAATGAAGGGCAAATGATTTCCCGAGAAGGCTTTCGGCACCGGAAAACTCTCCTCGGGACCGTCTTCCTTTTCCAGATCGTCAAAGTTACTCGTGTCATCGTCCCCGGACAATTCTGGCACTACTGGTGGCACACACTCGCGCAAATTCTCAAAAGTCCACTGGTCATTTTTAAAAAAGGCGTGACTCTTGATCTCGTCCACTCCGTTTCTGCCCAAGCGTCTCGTACGATCGGTGAGAAATCCGTAGATCAAGCTTTGGGCCGAAGGAGTGATTTCGACTTCCGGCGGGAAATGGAGAGAATTTCGGTGATCCATAATTTTGGAATATGTGCCCACCAGCGAGTCCGCGTAAAATGGAGTGTCACCCACCAACATTTCGTAAAGGAAGACGCCGACGGACCACCAGTCACATTCGCGACCGTATACACCTTCACCGCCTTGCGACTGAAGTACTTCCGGTGATATGTAGTCAGGTGTACCCACTGCAGTATCAGAGCGTACCAGGCCGTCCTTTAAACAACGTTTCATTTTTTTTAAAGCTAGTTAACAACAGGCAGACTTCAGACAGGGTTGCTACAAGAGTCTGGTTACAAAATTCCATCACTTTTCTTGGTATAATTTTGAAAAAATTCCAGGTCTACTTCTTTTTTTTTTAATTCGGCCAATTAAATTAAATTATATGAAACTATAATGTAATGATAATGGTTTACCAAACAGTTCTCTTGAATTAAAGACAACTTTCAATAATATTTTCATCAAAGTGAACAAAAATATTCTGTAATCATAACCATATTATTTTTTTTGTTATTAATTTATATATGAAAATAATAGTACTCTAAGAAAAATCTGAACTTTTTAACAAAGTTTAAATAAAACTTTTAGATCGCAAAAACTAATGAAATTGTCTATACTAATATTCATCAAAATTTAATCTGTTTATAAATTTCTTCTTTTCATCAGTTCACGAAGTTCTTTTTGCCTTTTCCATTGAATCTTCCATTTGCTTTCATTTAATTATTCACGATAGCCGTTTTAATCGGCGAAATAAATTTCCGGACATTTCCTGGGTTTTTCTCGGTTCGCAAACATTTTTCACGGTCAATGAATTTGGAAATTTTAAAATTGAAATTTAAAAGTTTTTAATTCAAAAATTTTGTGTTCAAATGCTCAATAATTTATGCATATAAAATTGAAGGTACTAACATTTTTCAATATAAAAAAATATAAATCCACGTTATCATTTTCAATGCTCTAAATACAAAAATCAATCAAAGAATTTTTTAAATTTTCAAAATTATATAATTTTAACGCATTTTAAGCTAGAAACATCAAATATTGAAAAATTGAAAATATTTTAACCAAACACTTCTTAAATTGAAAATTCAATTCTTTTCTTTTTGAATAATTTAAACATCCTTGGAAAGCTTCAAAATTTTATTTTAAAATCTTGAGAAATCTAGAAGTTGTTTTAAATTTGTTTTAAATTATTTTGCAATTTTTTTCAGAACTTCTAAATATCTGTCAAAATAAATAGAATTTTTTCTACAATTTTCAGAAAATCCTGCAAATTTTAGAAAATTTCTTTACAATTTGGATGTATTAATAACAATTGAACATTTATTATTTGCAGGCTAAATTTGAGTAATTTCAAGAGATATTTAGAAGTTTTGAAAAGATTCAAACTTAATGTAAAACTTGAAATGATAGCCTAATATAAAACAAAATCTAGATTTTCGCAGATTTTAAATAAAAAAAAAAAATAGATTCTCTTCAAGAATTGTGAAAGGCTTCAAAAGAATAAAAACATATTCTAAAGATTCCTAGGAAAATTAAAAATAATTTTTCATTTTTAAAAATTATCTTACGAGAATATTTAAAAAGTTTTTCAAAGATTTAAACCAAATTTTCAAAAAATATTCTAGATAAATCTACTCAATTTTTTTCTACAAATGTTCATTTATAAATTATATATAAAAATTTAAAAATTGTACTTACAAATTAAGCATTTTTCTAAATTTTAACGATTAGAGGTTTTCTATGTCAAACAATTCAGTTATAGACTCTTTACTTTAAAATATTTGGTTTCAATTTACTTGTCTTAAATAAAAATTCAAATATTGCTAAATATTCAATAATTAATCTTTTTTTTTAATTAAAAATTACAAATTGAATGGGTTAGAAATTCAATATTTTAGACTAAAACAATATTTTAAATTAAATAAAATCCTTCAATTAAGAATATATTAACGTGAAAATCTGAAAATTCTTAAATTTTGAACTGATTTAAAATCGTTTTGTCAAATCGTGTTGTTCATGTTTTATTACTTAAAATACAGATAAATTAAAAAAGAAATTATTTATTTATTAAACAACAATTTTTTATTCTAAATTTTCAACATCAAAAGCTTTTATTTCTTTTACTTCTTCGAGTCTTTAAGAAAACATTTAAAAATTCTTCAAATTAAAAATGTAAACTTAGAAACAAAAATTTCAAATGGAAAATTATTAAAGTAAAAAAATTTTGAATTACACATTGCAAGCTAAATAATAGCATAATTGAAAAACATAAAAATTCAACTAATTATTTAAAAACTGTTTAAATCGAATGTAGACAGATTTTTCTTTTAAAAATTTGTAAAATCCCGGTCAAAAAAAAATTCAGTCATTTCCCAGTTTCAAAAGATTCCCAGTCATTTCCCGGTCCAGCGGCCACCCTGTTATTACACTTTAGTTAATATTTGCCTTTTCCTTAAGTTTTCTTTGCCAGTTTTCAAACATAGAATTCGCTATAAAATACAAGATTAATAAGATCTTGAAATAAAGACGATTAAAAAACTTACAGTCATTTTTTCAAAATTTTATGACTTTTCCAGATTAATAAAATTTTTTTTTAATTCCATGACTTTTCCAGGTCTTCCAGGCCTTGTAGCGACCCTGTAGGAGACAAAAATGCTCCCAAAACAAAGGGAATGGGGTGATTTTTCACGAAAATAACGGAATAAATTATTTTAAATAAAATTCATGTAAATTCCAGACCTCACAGTCGTTGAAGTTAAAACTTTTTAGTTTAATTTTCAATCAAATGGTCGAATTTTCATGCGAAAAATACAAATTTTCAAAAAACAAAAAAAAAGAAATTTCCGCCAAAAAAGATAAATTGTTAATCCGAAAGGCCAAATTCTGCAATTTTCAAGCCAAAGCGAAGATCTCTAAAAATCAGTTGATTTTCCAGTCAAAAAAATTAATTTGGTGCCAAATAGTTTAGTTTTCAACCAAAAAAAAAATTATTTTCAACCCGATAGTACCGTTTTTTACCAAAATTAACGACATTTAAAGAAAATATTATAAATTTTCAACCAAAAAGATGAATTCTCAACAAAAATAGTTGACCTTTCGACCAAAAAAAGGTTTCAAATTTGAATATAAAATTGTTGAAATGAATTAAAAAATAACGAATCTTCTATGAAAGAGTGGGATTTTCAACCGAACAATATCTACCAAATATTTGAATTTCTAAGCCAAAAAGACAAATTTCTTAGAATAAAGTCTAATTTTCAACAAAAAAATTAATTTTCATCAAAGAGACAATAATTTTCAAACAAAAAATATTAAATTCAAAAGGATATATTCTCAACCAAAAACGGAAGTTAAATTTTTAGTTAAAAAATTAATTTTCACAAAACAAAGATTTTTCAAAAACACTGTTAAATTTCCGAAGAAAGAGATAAATATTCAATAAAAACTATGAGCCTTCAGCCAAAAAAATAGGTATTTTCAAAACAATAATTGAATCCTCAGGCAAATCAGAAAACCCCAAAAAAACTGAATTTTAAATCCAATAAAAACAATTTTCAACCAAAGACGATTAATTTTTAACAAAACAGTTGAATTTTCAACAAAATAGTTCAATTTTCAATTAAAGTGATGAATCTTCTACTAAAATTCTGATACCTTTAACAAAAAAGGTAAATTTTCTACAAAAAATGTAATATTTGATATTGCAACCAAAATAGATTATAAATTTAATGAATAAAAGTTGAGTTGTCGACCAAACAAGATAACTTTTCAGAAAACTTAATTGAATTTTCATTAAAGTAATTAAATTTTCAACAAAATATTTGAATTTCCAAGCAAATAGTAAAATTAAAAACAAACTAATTATACTTCAACCAAAAACAGTTGAATTTTCAACCAAATAGTCGACTTTTAAACAAAATAATTAAATTTATATTCAAATAAATGAACATTAAAAAAAGGAATACATTTTTAACAAAATAGTCTTACTTTAAGCAAAAGTGAAGAATTTTTAAACAAATAATACCATTTTTAAACTACAAAGATAAAGGGGGAGGGTCGGTAAGGCCGGTTTTTGGCCTAATTTATTTTTGGACCGAAAAATCTGAAAAAATCATGGTAGTATCTTATAAGTATCCCGAGTCGA
>NC_046658.1:133358138-133366228 GCF_010883055.1 Belonocnema kinseyi | reverse complement strand
GATAAAGGTCAGCGGACACCAGGTTCATAATCAGCGACCCCAAAAACCTATAACATATTTTTTTACCGTTTTTTCTCGATTTGACCTTCAAATGACCTTGAACCTGAAGCGATAGAGTTCGACGGATGCCAGATTCGTAATTAGCGACTCCAAAAACCTATAACGTATTTTTTTAGTTTTTTTACCGTTTTCTCTCGATTTGACCTTCCAATGATCTTGAACCTGACGCGATAAAAGTCAAAGGATGCCAGATTTGTATTCGGCGACACCGAAAACCATAGTAAACCCGAGCTAACCTCAGAATACATGTTTAATACTACCATGATTTTTTCAGATTTTTTGGTCCAAAAATAAATTAGGCCAAAAACCGGCCTTACCGACCCTCCCCCTTTGCAACGAAATAGTTGAATTTTGAAACAAAAAAGAATAAGCTTAAACCAAAAATAGATCCATTTTCAACCAAATAGTTTAGTTTTCCAATTGAAGAGAACGAATTTCTATAACAAAAATTTAACAAAAAGGTACAATTTTCGACCAAAAAGATGAATTTTTAACGAAATAATTAAATTTGAAACCATTCAAATTTTGCATTTAAAAAAATTTTGAAACGACAAATGAAATAGTTAAATTTTCACATTAAAAGTTCATTTTCACCAATAAAAAAAATTAACTAAATTGTTATACTTAACCAAAAACAGTTGAATTTTCAACAAAATAATTAAATTTGCAGTCAAATAGTTAAATTGAAAAAAGGGGAATTCATTTTCAACCAAATAGTTGAACTTTCATTGAATTTTCGACCAAAAATTTGACTTGTAAAAAAAAAAAGTTATGAATTTTCAATCTCAACGAACGAATTTTCTATAAACAATAATATAACAAAAGGGTTGAACTTCCGACCAAAAAAATTACTCTGTAACGGAATAATTACATTTTTAACAAAACAGTTGTATTTTTAATTTTCGATAAAACAGTTAATTTTCAACCAAGAAAGACGAATTTTCTATCCCAAAAGACGAGCTTTCAACAAAAACTTCGAATTTTCGACCAAAATTATGACTTTTAACGAAATAATTAAATTTTCAAACAAAAATAGTTAAATTTTACAACTAAAATCGGTAAAATTTTGACCAAAAATGGAATAGTTAAGTAGTTTTCACAACAAAAGAAAAAATTTCTCTAGAAAACTGTTAAATTTTCAAAGAAAGAGATAAATATTTTTTTAACTGACAAGTCTTCCACCAAAAAGTATGAATTCTCGATAAAAAAAATGTAATATTTAATATTATACCTGAAAATAATTTTAAACAAAATAATTGAATCATCAGGCAAATCAGAAAACGCCAATAGTAGAATATTTAACAAAATAATAAAATTTTCAACCAAACAGTCGAACTTTTACCCAAAACATCTAAATTCTGCCCCAAAAAAAATATAATAGTAAACTTTTCAGGTAAAAAATAGTCTCATTTTCTTATTGGGTTGTATTAATTCTGTTTGCATTCGAGCAACAAAAAAAATAAAGAAAATAAAATAAACATTGGAAAAAATACGAATCCTTTTTTTTTTTAAAGGGGAATACGTGACTCAGTGTAAAGTCTGGGCGAAATAAAATTACACAATTGATTTTCAAACTTTTTATACTCACAGTATCCATTCGCATGCAGGTACCAAAATCGGCCAATTTCAAGTGGCCGTGCTTGTCAAGCAGCATATTGTCCGGCTTAACGTCCCGATGAACGAATCCCATATTGTGTATCGCATCCAGCGCGAGCACCACTTCCGCGCAGTAGAACTTTGCCCACTTTTCCGGCACGTCGTAATTCGACATTAAATTTACTAAATCGCCACCCGGCATATAATCCATAACCATATAAAGATATTTGTGGTCTTGAAATGCAAAGTGCAACTGAACTATCCACTGAGAATTCGCATGCGCCATAATATCTCTCTCCTCCCAAAAAAAGGCCGAGTCCGATCTTTTGATCTGGGGAAGAAACAAAATTTCAGGACGCCTGTTTTAATCGAAGAAAACAATTCCAAACAAAAAAAAAATCGAAATTATAATACTTTTAGAAAATTCCCTAGATCAACACAATTAAATTCATTTTAAAAAGTTCCGTTTCCAAATCGAAATTATACTTATTCAACCAAATTCAAATTCTGATTTAGAACAGAATTTTTTTTATTCTCTTTTTCCAAATCAGAATAGATTTTTTTCAAAAATTCCCGTTTTATGATCAAAAATTCGATTTTGAATTAATAAAAATAAAAATAATTATGTTAAAGGATTTCGATTACATATAGTTTTGAAAGCTATTTTTAAATTTTTAATTCGTACACTCTAAACTTATAAATTATTTGTAGAAAAAAGGCTTTCGAAGCTCAAAATTCAGGAAATATCGCCAGATTTTACAGAATTTCACGGGATTTAATAATATTTTAGTAGATTTTAAAGAACTTATTCAAGAGAAGTGAAGTATTTGGTAGGGTTCTTAAATTTGAAGATTAAATTTTTTTATTGTATCCTGAATTCTTAATAATTTATCATAAAATATTTTAATTCGTCATAATTATTTAGAATTTTTTTTAATTTACGTTAATTCTTCTAAATTTACTCAGTTCTACTTAATTCAATGGATTATATATTTTTATTTTTAACAGGTTCTATTGAATTGATCCTGTGGATCAATTGATAAGCTGTCACAGGATTTTTAATATTTTTTCAAATTCCTTGGATTTTTCAAGAGCTTAAAAAATGTCAAGGAATTTAAAAATATTGTAAAGGATTTTAAATATTTAGGCTTTTTTTTGTTAAAGATAATAAATAAATTTTTAAATGATTTTCAAAGATTTAAAGAGATTTTCAAATATTTTTTACAATTAATTTGGAATTTTCCCTGAATTCTAAATAATTTATCCTGAATTCTTTTAAATTATTCTAAATTCACTCAATTCTACTCAATTCAATGAAGTTATGAAAAATGGTTGTTTAATTCAGCTTGAAGTCTTTGAAAATCACCTTAAATTTTTAGGCATTATATCGAATTCTTACGAATTATCTTAAATTTTTTTAAACTGAAATTTTACTGAAATCACTGGATTTTTGTTCAATTCATTCCAATTCATTTGAATTGTTTTGTAGTCATTATTCACTTTTTAGATAGAAATTTCAAAAATAAAAAAGAAATTAAAACACTAAAAATGGAGTATTGAATTTTAAACTCAATGAACATTCAAATTTTCAAATTTATATTATTTTAAACAATTTTAAGTTAGAAACGTTAAAAATGGAAAAATTAACATTTTTTTAACTCAACACTTCTTAAACTAGAAGTGAAATTATTTTTATTTTAAATAGTTTAAACATTCTTAAAAGCCTCAAAATATTTTTTTAAATATTAAGAAATCCAAAATGTATTTTACATCTTTTTAAATTTAAAATGTGTTTTACATTTTTTTAATTTAAAATTATTTCTGAATTTTTTTTAGAACTTTAGAATTTTCTTTAAAATCTGACATATTCTTTTTTTTTATAATTTTTAAAATCTTTTAAAATCTTTTTAAATATCCTCTTAAAATATTTTTTCAAAATGAAAAATTATTTTCAATTTTCCTAGAAATCTTAAGAAAATGTTCTTAGGCTTTTGAAGCCTTTCACAATTTTTAAAAATCTTATAAATTTTTTGTTCAAAATCTGCAAAAATCTATATTTTGTTTTAAATTATGTGGCTATTTGCACCGAAATTTCGGTTTAAAACTTATGAATGCCTCTTAAAATTACTCAAATTTTTTCTAGTTTTCTATTGTTATTTATGTATCAAAATTCAACAATTTTCACTTAAAAATTAAGCAAGTTTTAAAAAGAACGATCAAAATTATAACGTTGAAAGTTGAAGAGCTCTTTGAAATTTTTTGACTTTAAAATTTTTACTTTTTGTTCTATATTTATATTTTTCGTTTATATTATATATTTATTTATAATATATATATTTTTTACTTTTTGAATATTTGGTTGCAATTTCTTCATCTTAAATGAACACTCAAATATTGCTAAATTTAAAATAATTATTCTCTATTTTAATTAAAATTTTTTTAATTTAATAGGTTCAAAATCGAATAATTTATATTGAAACGATATTTTGAAATTAATGCAAGCTTTTAATTACGGATATATTATTATAAAATTATTTTTAAGTTAAAAATAGTTTATAGAATTTCAAACGGACGTTTAAATTTTTTAACGCCTAAGACTTTCGAATTGAAACAGTTTAATTTTTAACGTTAAGACGTAGAAATTCTTAAATTTCGAACAGATTTAGAATCATTTTGTCAAATTAATTATTATTCACTTTTTACTATAACTTCAATTAGAGATTCAGTTTAGAAATAATTATTTATATTTACTGTTGATAAAATAGAAATGTTTTTTATCCAAAAATTTCAAATTCAAACGCTTTTATTTTTTAATTGTTAAACTCTTTAAAACAGCATTTGAGAATTCTTGAAATTACCAATTAAAATATAAAATAAAGAATTTTTAAAGTAAAAGATTGTCGAATTATGCATTGTAAACTGAAAGATATTTTAATTAAAAAAGAGAAAAATTCAACTAATTATTTTAAAAACTGTTGCAATTCAATTAGAACAGATTTTTCTTCTAAAAGTGTAGAAAATTCCCGATCGAAAAATAAATTCAATGTCATTTCCCGGTTTTTCCTAATCTAAAAAAAATTCCGAAAAATTGACTAAAAGTTAATAATGTGACTAATATTCATATGGATTCAAAAGAATTAAAATATTTCGATTCAGAAGACTTAAAAAAAATCATGTTAAATTCAAAAGAATTCAAATGAATTGGAAAATTATGTATAAAATTTTTAAATAATAATAAATTTAAATTTTTTTAAAGTTTGAAATGAGTTTAGAAAAAATCAAGGGACTTCAAAAAATTGTATGAAAAATGTCTAGATGAATTAAACAAAAACAAAAATTTATTCCATTGAACTGAGTAAAATCGAGCGAATTAAAAAAATCAAGATAATTTCAAAGAATTTATAAAGAATCTCGCTAAATTGATCAAAAATTCTAAGTGAAATTTTAAGAAATTCGATATCTCCTGAAATTCTGGAAAATTTATTAAAATACATTGAGAGCTTCTGGAATCCCCCCAAAAAATCATTGAAATCATCAGAACTCTTATAGAAGCCGTTGAAATTTCTAAAAATATCCTAGAATATTTCTAAATCTTTGAAAATTTTTAAAACTTTTGAGAATTACCCTAAAATCTTGAAATTTTTTTTAAATATTTGATTTTATAAAAATTTAAGGGAATTAAAATAGATTTGAAGGATTTCCAAAAACAGATGAGTTTGAAAGAATTCTAGATGAATTAAACAAGAACGAAAATCTTTTTTTTTTAATCCATTAAGTCGAGTAGATTTGAGTAAATTTTTAAAAATTCAAGGTAATTCCATAGAATTTAAAAGAATTCTTTGAGACCTTTTAAAATTTCAAAAAATCATTAAAATCCTCGGAAATCTTAACAAATTCGTTGGAATTCCTAAAAATATTATAATATATTTTTAATTCTTTAAAATATTTTCAAATCTTTTGAAACTTTTTAAATCTCTTGAATATGTTTCTAAAATCTTTGAAAAATTCTTTCAAAATTAAAAACATTTTTGATGAATTGTTAAAAAATTTAAGGAAAGCTTAAAAGACATCAAGATTAATTAAATAAATACTTGAATAACTTCAAAAAAAAAATATTGAATAGAGTATAATTAAGTGAATTTAAAAAGATTCAAAAGAATTCCATAGGATTTCAAAAAATTCAGGCCAAATTAATTTAAAAAATCCGTATGGAATTCTATGAAATTTGATATTCCCTGAAATTGTGGAAAATTTAATAATAAAATACATTGTCGACTTTTAAAATCCCCCAAAAAATTGAAATCCTCAGAAATCTGATACAAAGTACAAAACAGTACAAAACATTTGCATTTTTAAGCAAAAAAAAAATTATTTTCAACAAAAACTTCATTTTCATTCAAATAATGGAATTTTTAAACAAAATTCTTGAATTTTCAACACAAAAATACGAAATTTCAAGAAAACAGTTGAATTTTAAACAAAAAAATATGACTTATCTAAAAAAAAATCGATTTTCAAAAAAAAAGAAATATTCAAGCCAAAAAATTAAGTTACATCCAAATAATTGATTTTTTTAACAAAACCGTTAAATATTCAACCCAAACTTCATTTTCATCCAAATAATGGAACTTTTGACTAAAATTCTTGAATTTTCAACCCAAAAATACGAAATTTCAACAAAACAGTTAAAAAAAAAATTAATTTTTCAACAGAAAAGAGGAATTTTCAACAACAAAAATTCAGTTTCATCCAAATAATTGAATTTTCTACCAAAACAGTTGAATATTCACCCGAAAACTAAAAATTTGCAACAAAATATTTGCATTTTTAAGCAAAAAAAAATTATTTTCAACAAAAACTTCATTTTCATTCAAATAATGGAATGTTTTACCAAAATTCTTGAATTTTCAACACAAAAATACGAAATTTCAACAAAACAGTTGAATTTTAAACAAAAAAATATGACTATCTAAAAAAAGATCGATTTTCAAAAAAAATTATTCAAGTCAAAAAAATTAAGCTTCATCCAAATAATTGATTTTTTTTACCAAAACAGTTAAATATTCAACCCAAACCTGAGAATTTTCCCAAAAACAGGTCAATTTTCAACAAAAACTTCATTTTCATCCAAATAATGAAACTTTTTACTAAAATTCTTGAATTTTCAACCCGGAAATACGAAATTTCAACAAAACAGTTGAATTTAAAAAATATGATTATTTAAAAAAAAGATTTTTAACAAAACAAACAAATATATTTAAGCCGAAAAAATTCAGTTTCATCCAAATGATTGAATTTTCTACAAAACAGTTCAATTTTCAACAAAAACTTCATTTTCATTCAAATAATGGAACTTTTTACTAAAATTATTGAATTTTCAACCCGAAAATACGAAATTTCCACAAAACAGTTATAAAAAAAATTAATTTTTCAACAGAAAAGAGGAATTTTTAACAACAAAAATTCAGTTTCATCCAAATAATTGAATTTTCTACCAAAACAGTTGAATATTCACCCGAAAACTAAAAATTTGCAACAAAATATTTGCATTTTTAAGCAAAAAAAAATTATTTTCAACAAAAACTTCATTTTCATTCAAATAATGGAATGTTTTACCAAAATTCTTGAATTTTCAACACAAAAATACGAAATTTCAACAAAACAGTTGAATTTTAAACAAAAAAATATGACTATCTAAAAAAAGATCGATTTTCAAAAAGAATTATTCAAGTCAAAAAAATTAAGCTTCATCCAAATAATTGATTTTTCTTACCAAAACAGTTAAATATTCAACCCAAACCTGAGAATTTTTCAAAAAACAGGTCAATTTTCAACAAAAACTTCATTTTCATCCAAATAATGAAACTTTTGACTAAAATTCTTGAATTTTCAACCCGAAAATACGAAATTTCCACAAAACAGTTATAAAAAAATTAATTTTTCAACAGAAAAGAGGAATTTTCAACAACAAAAATTCAGTTTCATCCAAATAATTGAATTTTCTACCAAAAACAGTTGAATATTCACCCGAAAACTAAAAATTTGCAACAAAATATTTGCATTTTTAAGCAAAAAAAAATTATTTTCAACAAAAACTTCTTTTTCATTCAAATAATGGAATGTTTTGCCAAAATTCTTGAATTTTCAACACAAAAATACGAAATTTCAACAAAACAGTTGAATTTTAAACAAAAAAATATGACTATCTAAAAAAAGATCGATTTTCAAAAAGAATTATTCAAGTCAAAAAAATTAAGCTTCATCCAAATAATTGATTTTTTTTACCAAAACAGTTAAATATTCAACCCAAACCTGAGAATTTTCCCAAAAATAGGTCAATTTTCAACAAAAACTTCATTTTCATCCAAATAATGAAACTTTTTACTAAAATTCTTGAATTTTCAACCCGGAAATACGAAATTTCAACAAAACAG